>NC_059301.1:30583911-30613911 GCF_017591435.1 Portunus trituberculatus
TAGGGATCAGATATATTTCAGAAATAGTACTACAATAAGATTATGATAGTAAAGAAAAAGATAGATGAAAAATTACATGTACGATAAAAATGATAACAGTAAAAAAAAAAAAAAAAATGAAGAATGATTTACATATATTCAGTACATATTAACTTGGTATGTATAACAACGACCTAAGTTACTACTACTACTGTTTTAACTCATACTTTGAAACTTATATCCCTGATTCGATTAACTCACTGTGACCCTTTGTCCTCCAACTTGGCAGCCTTATAATTTCCAGCTGTTAACCTTTTTTCGGATTCTGCTGACCTAAACGTATTGATTCTTTAGTATCAAGGCTGTTTTCCCCTCCTTGGTGATCTGCACTTGCTTTCGATCAATATTTTTGCCATCCATTCTTTTCCCTTTTCGTACTGCCCTGTCTAAGCGTACTCATGTACAGTACCTTTGAAAAACAAGTAAAGGAAAAAAGGGCTGTTTGCTCTACCTTTGGGGTTTGCACTTCATACTATTTTAACTAATTGTAATTTCAGAGGGAGAGGAGAGAGAGAGAGAGAGAGAGAGAGAGAGAGAGGATAGAAGGATGAAGAAATGTAAAATAAATAAGTAGATATATGTATAAAAATATGTGTAGAAGTGAAAGATGAGAAATTTGTGTGGTGGGTGGGGACGCTTCTTGAGATGTACTATAAGTGGCGTGTATGATCAATCAAGTAAAATTTAATATGCTAATGAAAAATAGTAATTTCAAACTAGTAAAGCTCCTACTATAGGTAGGATACAGGAATCAGTGACTTGTATATAGCGCACGGGAATTTCAAGCCAGTAAAGCTCCTGATAATGTACTGAACTAGGATATAACGAACACTAAGTGGTATATGATACACAGATATATATCGTATGAGTGCAATCCAGTAAAAGCTCTTGATGACATTCTGAACTAGAAAATACAAAAAAACTGGTTTGGTGATTTCACAGTACATAATTATTAGATACAGTGTGAGCATGACGGTTGACTGGTCAAGTTGCTATATATAGTGTATCCGACACTGAACCGGAATATAGCGAACGATGGTTTCTTGATAATGACGCGTGTTCATTAGATAGGGCAACGTGAGCGGGGGTAGTAGCTCTGTGCAGAGTGGAGATGCACGGTGAAGGCAGGTGTGGTTGTGTTGTGTAGTGGTGGATGGGCGGGGCAGTGTGAGGGAAGACATGTGTACTGGGATATATACTATACGTAGATGGTGGACGTGGTGCAAGTTAAGGAGAGAATTTTTTTTTTTATTACTATTATTGTTATTATTATTATTATTATTATTATTATTATTATTATTATTATTATTATTATTAATGTAATTTCCATATTCAAGCTAGTACATTTACCTAACCAAAAACGTTTTCCTTATTGTTTGTTTGGTTGGTTGATTTATTTATATTGTACCCGAGGCCCCTATAGGAACTGTGAATTGAGTTTTTTTCTTCTTTTGTTTGTCCTCTTGAAGTTAAAATTCTTATCTCCATAAATAATGTATTTTCTATTTTTGACATAAAGAGGAATTTTAGGGCGATAGAGTGAGGATATATTGATGGAAGATACAAAATTGGGTGATTAATGGTGATGGTTGAATAATTGAGGATGTTGTAGAGTGAACTTAGTGATGAATGGTAAAAATAAGATTATCAATTATGGATGACAGTAGAATCATGGGTGAAGATAGAGGGTGTTTGGTGAGCGTAGGGTGACGGTGAAATAAGTGGTGAAGATAGTGATGTAGGGTGAAAGAAAAGTGATGGTGAAAATAGTGATGTACGGTGAAATTAGGATGATGGAGTGTATGTGTGGGGATGTACGTAGTGTGAGAATAGTGTTGATCGAGCTTATGCAATGGTGAGACTAGGATTGATGCACAGCGAGGGTGAGGGAAGGACGCCGAACAGTGGAAGGACGAAGCAAAGTATAAGGTGACGCAGAACAGGTTACCAGAAAAAGGTGATAGGTATGCTCTAGAATGAGTATCGAGTGTCGACGGGGACGGAAGAGGGGAAGTAAGGCGAAGCAGGGTGACCGTTATGTCAAGCAGATGATACAATGTTCGCAATGTGGGCGAGAGGTTATGGTAGGGGACACTTCGGGGGTCGCGGAGTGTGGGCTGCTCAGATCAATACCTGGCGGTGGGCGCCCCCTTGAAGGGCAAGGTCACACCAAGGCGGTGTCACTACCCGCCCTCCCACTTGATCCTCTCCCGATATGTCGCTTTCTGGGTTCCCACCTGCACGTGTAATTCTACAAGGCAGATGTGAAATAATAGCAAAAAAAAAAAAAAACGTTGTTTTAAGTATGCAGCCCCAGTGTGGAGAAATTTTAAAGATGGCGGCTTCGGCGGCGCATGCGTGGTGACGAAATCGAGGGGAGGAAGGACGTTTCAAGGAGAGTTGGGGCGATATAGCGTCGCGGCAGGCACCTTCGGCACACAGCGTCGCCAGACCTCGTCCACGGCACAGCAGGTATTGCTTCTCCGCTCTTTCTAGGTTACCATCCCCTGGGTTGGTTGTTGTAGGCTACTGGTGTTCCCTAAACTGTGCTGTGAGTGTGTGATCTTTGTAAATCATGTATTATTTAATACGGTAGTCTGTTGGTTGCCGGTGTTATCAGTGATGTGCTCAGTACCTGGCAGGAAGACGGCTCGGCTGCCGGGAGCCGCCCACTTTTGCTCCATTCCTGCCTACCGGCTTACGATTCTGTTTAATGTTTTTTTTTTTTTTGTTTGTGTGTGCGTGTATGTATGTATACATATCAAAATTGTATTTCATCACTAATATCTTTATATCAGGCATGTTAAAACTACGTTGATAAGTGAACCGTAACTACAAAAGGAAAAAGTGACAATCATACATTCCAATGGCTCAGCGGCAGGATTGCGTCATTCAGTTGCCTCATGACCCCTTTTGTTACAACGTACGTGCGGTTATTTCTTGCGGCAGCTCGCCCGGACGTGCCCCTGTGCTTGGAGGTAAACACACACACACACACACTCTCTCTCTCTCTCTCTCTCTCTCTAAAAGCACAGGGATGCATTATCGTGTAGCATAAAGGAATATATCAATATAGTTATGTCCATTATTCAATTTGTATAAATAAATAAAGTTCATTGCATGTGTATCTTGTGCAATATACACTTGCTGTCCCCGTTACTCTCTCTCTCTCTCTCTCTCTCTCTCTCTCTCTCTCTCTCTCTCTCTCTCTCTCTCGTGTGGTCATTGTACTTTGACCATGCACTGCGCGCACACACACACACACACACACACACACACACACACACACACTCTCTCTCTCTCTCTCTCTGACTTTGGTCAGATAAGTCAAATACGATAGACAACAGCCCAAGTCATTCCGTTGTATGTATCCAATATAATTATTAATTATTCGTGGAATATAAAGTTATGGAACTTCGGGAGGGCGGAAACGGGTGTACATAATTCACTTCACCCTTCCGCACTACTTTTCTTATCACCACCACCACAGCCCCGATTTCCAGGAAGATCCTACCATTGTGAAGTGTGCCTTGGTAAATTGTTGGTATTAGAATTATTCCAATTCAAAAAGTTAAGTAAAATATCACTAGAATATTCGTTAATAAGCGTTCTCGTATATGTCTTTTCACAGTTCGTTGTCCTTTTTTGTTAATTGCATTATTGCTGTATTTCTATCCTGTCCCTAAACATTTAGCTCCTGTCGAAACGGTTATTTCACAGCGACATTCGCCACAGACAAGGCAAAAGGAATGAGTGAAACTGCGCGTGTGTATTGCTGACCGATCGGTATGCATTCCTTTCTATATCTACAATGTGATGAGTGTGAGTGAGTCTTGAGATGGGGAACTGCATTGATAAGGGCGAAATTCTGCTTACCAGCGACGACGGGTGCATCAGGTACGGTGAGGGACCGGAGGGAGACATTATGCAAAAGTTATATACGTCTCGTTGGTGCGGCTTGCCAATGTACGCGCTGTGAGGGCAGGCCAAGGTGATCTTTCAGTTGAAGGTCACTTATATTGCTGAGATAGTATACTTGTACATGGGCGTGCACTCATCATATAGGAACTTGTTAGATTATCTCTCTAGAGTGATTAAAAGAGTTAAAAAGCGTAATTTCCACTGATGCATACTAGAAATGTTTGAGAAAAGTCACCGGGAAGTTTGAGAACGATTCCAACGCAAGTGGCTCCCAACAGGTAATGAGGACGCGACTCCGTTATATTTATCATTATATTTTATGCGCGTATAGTTGCTGTGGTAGTGCCCAGCATGAAAGAAAAGAGAAGCCATTCAAGCCACCAAATATGTTTTCGATCTACTTAGTCACATTTGGTTGTTTTGTTGTGTTCAAAGCTCTGCCAGTCAGTTTATGGAAAAAAAAAAAAATCACCATGCTCAGAACCAGTGTTTTCATTTACACATGTCTGTCTGGTATTCTGTGTAGTATGATTTCTTTTTAATTAGACGAAACAATATGGTGCCCATACTTTTGTCATATTGAATGCCATCGAGTCATTAAACTAAGATTAAAGCACTCCCCACAGCTGGGACATTGGCTGCAACATTTGAACTGAAAGGAAAGCACTTCTTCAAGAAGCATGTTTTTTTCTTGCAAGTTGTGAGGTGAAGAATAAATTAACAGTCATAGAAACTGGAAAATATTTTAAGATAAGTATAGTACTATAGCTATTTTTCAAAGTTTCTTGCAAGATCATAGAGATACAAAATGAGTAACAGAAGTAAACAAGTAACTAGTTAACTTCATCAGGAGACTCATTGATTTGTTTGATATATTTATCTTTCTATTATGAGCAACATATATGCATTTTACTGATAATGGAAAAAAAACATGAAAAATCATTGATAAGCATTTATAAAGTGGTTTTACACAAGACAGCCAGGAGTTCTTTCAGCATATTGGTAACTACAGCTTACCAGGATTTCAATAACTTTGATTTAGTTGTATTATCTTTAAATTCCTTATAAGTTTAAGATAACTAATTTTACTTTTCTCATCTCCACAGATCCACCATGACCACCTACTTCTCCTACCCCGATGAGGCCCTGCAGCAGGAGCTGCGCAGGATTGCCAATGCCATCACTGCCAAGGGCAAGGGCATCTTGGCTGCTGATGAGTCTGTGTCAACTATGGGTAAACGTCTTGCAGATGTTGGAGTAGAAAACACTGAAGAAAACCGCCGCAAGTACCGCCAGCTCCTCTTCACTTCTGACAAGGTAATTGTCAGACAATTTATAAGCATCCATTGTTTTGCCTTTCAAATATATGTAAATGAATCGTGGTATTAGCCAGATTTAAGGTGAATATTGCTTTTGGTAAGATTGTCCACTTGTAACCATGTTAATGAAACTGACATGACATTTGATATCTTTTTATGATTATACACTAAATTCACTGAACACTTTAAAATTTTCATCTACAGTCTATTTCTGAATACATCTCTGGAGTGATCCTCTTCCATGAGACTGTATACCAGAAGAGTGATGATGGCACCCCATTTGTTAAACTCATCAAGGAGAAGGGCATCATTCCTGGCATCAAGGTAAGAAAGCCATCTTCCCCTAGCTGTATAATATCTTTCAATGAACATTCACTCTCATATAATAGATTTATAAGTAGATTTTTCAAGAAGGCAAACAGAGTGGTTTTTTATGTGCACTAGGTGGACAAAGGTGTGGTGCCGCTGATGGGGTCTGAGGGCGAGAGCACCACCCAGGGCCTGGATGATCTGTCCCAGCGTTGTGCCCAGTACAAGAAGGACGGTTGTGATTTCGCCAAATGGCGCTGTGTCCTCAAGATTGGCAAGAACACTCCCAGCTACCAAGGCATGTTGGAGAATGCCAATGTCTTGGCCCGCTATGCCTCCATCTGCCAGATGAACGGCCTCGTTCCCATTGTGGAGCCTGAGGTGGGTGTAACTGTCTATATGTAAGAAGACTGAAGTACCATAACCTATGATAAAACCTGTTTTAGGGTATTTGAAGCTTGTCATTTAAATCTCTATTGTGTAAATGTTACATAATTTGCCATAGTGACTAGAATCTATTATCATATATTGTACTGAGATATGTGTTTATTTCCTGTAAACTGTAATTATATATATGTACTAAGATATGTACACTTTTCTCTTAAGAATTAACAGCATATATGGGGATTTCCTTTGCTGAGTTAATTAGACCAGTGGCTGCACAGTCTCAGAATTGACAGTACTGTTGAAGAGCATGTAAAAGTAAATAGGAATGTTGAGATTAGTCTGTAGGGATGGCCTTTCATAGAGTGTTCAGATTAGAAAGAATGGAAGGTTGTAGTAATAGAGAAGTAAATATACAAGATGATGAATAAGGAGGAGTTGCTCAATAGTGTGAAATGTGATATTGCAGAAAAACAAGGATTACTCTTTAATTATATAGACATATATCATATATATATATATATATATATATATATATATATATATATATATATATATATATATATATATATATATATATATATATATAGAAAATGTCAGTTTGTAATAACTTAATGCACTCTTTGCTCACTAGGTTCTTCCTGATGGTGAACATGACCTGGACCGAGCACAGAAGGTTACTGAGACAGTGCTGGCCTTCGTGTACAAGGCACTCAACGACCACCACGTCTTCCTGGAGGGCACTCTGCTCAAGCCCAACATGGTGACTGCTGGCCAGTCTTGCTCTAAGAAGTACTCTCCTGATGAGGTTGCCAAGGTAAGGTTCATACTAAGCTGTTTCATTAGTGCTTTGTGTTTACTTTTCCTTGCAGCATGGCATGATGTTGTGTTTACTCTTCCTTGTAGGATGACATGATGTGGATGGGACATAGAAATGCATCATTGTCATACTCATCCCTTTACCGTTTAAGAATAAATCAAAGCTTTAAAGTAAAATGACATACTGTGAGATAACCTTATTCAAATAAAGACAGGTTTGATAGAAACTTTTATCAGCCAAGATGAAGAAAAGTATGAGGAAGGAACTGATGAAGACAGTAGGACAGAAAATACAACAAATTTTATGGCATCCCTTCTTGCTAGAAAAAAATATACAAAAAGTTGTTGGCCTTCACACTAAATATTGCTTGATAAAAACTTTAGGCTTTTACTGTCATTCAAGTAGACTTTTCTAATTTAAGTTTGTATAAATTTTTTTATGCTTTTCATTCTATTATACATTGCCTTGTCTTTGCTTTCTGCCACCTGACTTTCTTATGCAACACATACTTTTCACTAGGATGAGCTTCTACCTAAAATGCTTTTCATTCTTATAATTTTTCTTTCAATACTTGGTACTTTACAGCATTCTTCCCTTATTTGTTTATACTTTTTTACTAAACCTTACTTCTTTGCACTTTACAGCATTCTTCCCTTATTTGTTTATACTTTTTTACTAAACCTTACTTCTTTGCACCTGTTGTGTGTCCATGTTGTAATAATGCACATACGTATTGACTTTTGTAATCATTTAGATGTGGTCAAAGACCCCCATGTTATCTATCAGCCTGTCATTTCCTTGTCTCTCTCTATTAATAGATGCTCTCCACAACTCCATGTATATATATGAGTATTACAATGGAACCTCAGTTCTCTAACTTTGTTCCTGAATGCCGTTCAGAATATGAAATGTTAGAAAACCTAAACTGTTTTCACCAAAGGAAACAATGTAAAGTGGATCAATCCGTTCCTGTTCACACATCCACCTCATCTTACCAGTGTATGATAGAAGCTCCCACAACATGTCCAGGTCACAAATTATATATTTAGTAAGGAAGTATTGAATGAACTCAGTGACAGAACTTATCAGAAGATATTATTTAGACTGTGCAGGTATTCTGTTTGTCATTGGTCTAGTGAGAGAAGCCTTGCACAGTGACACAGAGAGGAACAACCCACTTGTTGCCAACATGAAGGTGATCATAAATGCAGTTGTGCAGTAGTGATGATGCTGAGGGGTTATCAAGAGAGGTGGAATTATTCCTGAGCTAGCCAAGACACCATTTGTTTACATTGAGGTTCTTCATTGAGATCACATTTACTTTATATTATTTAAAGATTAGATTACTGTTTTGTATACTGTCTCTCCTCCAGATGTATAGAAACAGTGGAAATATTTATAGAAACTATGAATTAGTAAGAAGCAACTTTTGATTTGCTTTTTTGATGTTTGAAATCAAGTAACTTTGTTCGAGAACTGAGTGATGGTATAGCAGCCAAAGCAACAAGTTCATGATTGTGTTAAAAAACCAATTTGTTAAAAAAGAAGGCATTTGATAACAGGTTTTATTGTATGTTTCTTTTTAAGAGGTGTTTTTTATTACTAATATAAAATTGACCATTATGCATAAAGGAAAAATGGATTTTGCTATTCATAAATGAGTGTTGCAAACAAACATTATTTTACAGGCTACAGTGGTTGCTCTGTCCCGCACCATGCCTGCAGCTGTTCCTGGCGTCACCTTCCTGTCTGGTGGCCAGTCTGAGGAAGAAGCCTCAGTGCACTTGGATGCCATCAACAAGTGTGTGGTGGCCAAAAAGCCATGGGCCCTCACCTTCAGCTATGGTCGTGCTCTTCAGGCCTCTGTACTCAGGGCATGGGGTGGCAAGGATGAGAACGTGAAGGCTGGACAAGAGGAACTAATGAAGCGTGCCAAGGTATGTTCTGACAAACATTTTATCATTTAGTACCAAAACAACACTGTCCTTTATAGTGTCATTTGGTACAGTGTGTGATGTTTTGTGATCATGAATTTCATTACCTTACCACTGTCTACTTGATTTTGTTTTACTCGAAATTTAGTATGAAGTTATTCTAATATAATAAATTTGATCTATGTTAGTCAGTGGAATTAGGTTCTGGGTGAAAGAAAAAATTTGCAGATCAATGGACAGTATATCATGTGTCCGTTCTTTAATGGACAGTGTATCATGTGCCTGTGCTTTAATGAACAGTGTATCATGTGCCTGTGCCTCTTGTTAGTACAGTGGTAATGCACTTGTGAGTTTAAGCTGTTTACTGGGAAGTTACTGCTGTGGTCAGAGCACCACAGTGTTGAGTTGGGTTTGCCTGGCTGACGTTCTGAAGAGCAACAGATGTGGTGGATATTTCAATTAAAACCATCAAACTTTAACTTTAATGGACAATATATCATGTGCCTTGGATAAGCTAGTGTGTTTTTGGCTAGAAAGTGTAGTATGTATTTTCACCAGTTGAATGGTGTGGGCAGAAATCCTGAAAAGACTCGCTGTGAAAGTTCCATCAAGATTAGCTGAATTATGTGATTTGCTCAGAAGATGTATTTGTTATACCATAGGCTTAGTTTTTTAAAATCTGGCAATTTTATGAAATTGATGTTGTTAACCATTATATTTTTATATTGAACAATTTGATGACTTATAAAACTTAAGACACAGTCAATCTTTGGATAGACAGTTGCAAGAAAATTATTGGAGCTGTGGTAAGAATCAGCAGCTAGATACTGACTACAGTTGTAGTTGTACAGGTCATTGCTATCATTGCACATTATTTTTCTTTATTTTTCTTCATTAATTATTCGGGTTTGTCTTTTGTTAGTCAGGTGAATAGCTGTACTTCTCCATAAATTTCGTTGTAATCTACAAATATTGTATTTTCGTAGTAGATATCAGTGAAGGTGCTGCTGAGCTGGTGATGTAAAGTTGCAGCACAATTATGCCTTCAAGTATCCATTCTCTTCTTAACTTTTAGGACATCCCCCCCATAAACCACAATGAGTGTGTGTTACCAAAATATGCTTTTCTTTACAGGCCAACAGCAATGCTGCCCAGGGTACCTACGAGTGGGGCTCCTGCAAGGGCTTTGCTGGTGACACTGGACTCTTCATCAAGGACCATGCCTACTAAGGTGTTACTCCCAGTGGCTCTGTACCGGTATATCTCGAAAGTATATTTTCACATGTAAAGTTATATTGAATTACCTGATCATCTAAACATGTTGTTGCAGTTTTGTGCTATATTTTGATTTGTCAGAATTTGCTAAAATTATTAGTAGGAGTACAAAAAAGATCTAAGCACATCATGAAAAATAAGGGTATAATTTTTTTTCTTTTTGAAAGGTGAAAATAACAGCATTATTTTCTCCTTTCCATGGTTATCTGATCACTTAGCTGCATTCAGCATGTGTACTAGCTTCTAATATATTCCTTTAAAAAGGCTCAGAGATCTTAATAAAACTTGCATAACCTGGAACTTTGTGTCCTAAGGCAATTAAAGAAGAAATAGGGGTGAATCTCTGAACCTCTTAGAGCTAGTCAGTCAGTCCCTTGCAAGAATATTATCACATAAAAACCACAACCATGTATTGTTCACCATATACCCCATAGACATGTGATGTTAATTTTGCTGAGGGCAGTGTTAGAGGCAGGCTAAAAGACAAAACACCTGCTGTTTCTTGTTGATGAAATGGCATTAAATGCGATAAGAATGATGTACATTTGTATATTAATCTGGAACATACTATGTTACAATTTAAAATGTTAACTACTTCACCTTAAAATAGAAAATTTACAGTATTTATTATCAAAAGTGACTTATGAAGTAATCAAAAAAAAAAAGATTATGAAAATGCATAATTTCTTACATCGAGATACTGAAAGAATATTAGTTTTTACTACTTTACAAACACACACATACATACATACATTTACATACATACTTTTTCATAGTTACATTTTATTTTAGACATGGTCAAAATCAGTGAAATATGTTCTTTCTTCCTTGGTTGACATGCAGTATGTATGATGAAAGCATACCAGACTCGTTCAGTAATAAATACTGATATTTTCTTGTGCTGTTTGAATTATTTGTTTTGGAAGACGAGTGATGTGTATACTGATGGACGAGGTTTGTGAATGTAACAGTTATATAAAGTGGTAAGAGGCTTTTGTTTTGTATTCTTAATCCTACTGAGTAATACTTTTTACTTTACTAGAGTACAAGACAGACATGTTTTCATAACTTCATGAAATTATATGAATGGGGACATGACCTCACCACACATGGTTAGGCTGTTCAGTGTTCACTCCTATAGTCTCTTAATGTCTTGACTATGTGTATCTTCCTATGAAAAGGACCTTAGCTATCTTGCATCCTCTTGTGCTCCATTTCTTTTCTTCATGTATAAGAGGGAGCATTTTGTGCAAGTAGCAGCATATGTAGCTACTACATTGAATATTCCCTTCTTAGACTATAGCATGAAGTTTCTCCAGGAGATAATATGATAAAGGAACTTGTACATCACTGTCTGCATAATAACTTATCATGCATTGCTTATATGGTGAAAATATTTCCAGATACTAGGGACATGGACTGTGATATAACTTGGATCACCTTAGTTTTCTCATCATATTCTGAATCCTTTCACTGTTATTTGACATAGCTATCTTTCATTAAGACATCTTTTATTGTTCCACAGCCACCTCCAAACAATATGCTACCATGAAATTGCAAAATGCATTCTTTTTATCCCCCTTTCTTGAATTGTGAATTTAACGTCTTCAGGCATTGTGTAACCCATGACTATAAAACCAGACATTGTAACACATCAAGAACAAACCACTGAAACCAGATAATACTTATCAGGTAATTAAGTAATTTCAGTCCTTTCTTCTTATGGAGTAATTAATAGCTTTCAAGAATAGTTTGCACAGAAGCAACAGGATCATTGAGTTGGTGTGTTAAATATACTAAATGTGATAGGGTGTGTGTGTGTGTGTGAGAAATAGGTTCATGTATGTGATGTGAGAAATTTGGATGAGTGTATGACTAGGTGGGTGTATGTCTGTAGTATGGATGTAAATGGTATATAATTTTACAGATGTGTGTGATCTCAGGTATCTTGTGGGTAAGGATAGCAGTGTGATGTGAGTATAATTGCATTCTGGGTGTTGGACAGTTTGTGAAGAATTGTGGTGTTGGTGGAAATGTTAGTAACGCATTTTGATAATATAGTATAACTTTAATGAACTCAATTAAGCTGACCAAAAATTGTAATGGAAATTATATAGGCTACCTATTCTTGTCCTGAGTCAAACATGTCCCTTTCAGCTGGAACATGAGTTGATTAAAAGTTTACCATTGTATATTTGTGGTAAATAAATGCAACAATTAAGGGCCTGCAACTTACTTACTTCTGGTGCAGTGGTGCATAGCCCCCAGGTTCTTTCTTATCTCCCAGTAGTTCATGAGTCACTAGCCAAGCCTGTCTGCTTACCATCACCTCTCATGCCTTGCCTGCGGTCACTGTGTCAGGTGCCCACCCACATCTCACCCCTCACACCGTCGCTAGCAGTAGCGAGGCCCCTCACCGGGAAGCGAGGTTCAGCCACACCCCGTGCCATGTTGCACAGCAACCTGCCTCACCCTCCTCCCACCAACTACAGGATGAGGGCCACCCAGAGACCCCACTGCTACTCCGTCACCCTGACGTGGAGCCCAGTGATGACCGGAGCAAGCAAACCACCCACATCCAGCTGATTGATCCCCAACATCACCGAGGCAGGGATTCTCCTAGGTGTCTACTGCCTGTTGAGTTAGACTGATTGTTTGTAAATAATAGATGAAAGGAAGAAAAGATTATATTGTTTCCTTTGTCCTCTGGAGGAGAACCTCTTAACATCAATATTACTTAGTTTTTATAATTTCGTGGCCAATATTTCTTAATCTTCATCATTTTCGTGTCAATATTACTTACTTTTCATCATTGTGTGAATCGGTATTAATTACTCTGCCATTTTCGTTTCAATATTACAGACTTCCTCAATTATCCATTTCCTAAAATGAGGAAGAAGAAAAAAATATGACAAAAGAAAAAGCCATTACCTTATTTACTCTTCACCTCTCACGTGTCAAAAACTTTAAGATGCAGTATACGTATTGCCATGAGATGGGCGGGGAAGGGTAGGTATGGAGATGCTGGAGGAGACGGGGCAAAGAGGCGGGCAGTTCACTAACAGCAAAAGAGAAAAAAAATCTATTCCTTTAATTATTTCTTTATCTTCCTTAATATTTATTGAGGTTTCACTGTTTTTAGTATTGTAAGGTATTGCGCATCGCAGTAAAAGAATTAGAAGACAAAATAAACTAGTTAAATCCAATTTCATAATGTCACCCATAAAATATCTCCACGTTCTCTCACGCTCACCTTATCGTTATTCATCTTGAGGGGAAACTCTGCTCATTCCAACACTGGTGGATCTCTCCTCGGTATTATGTAGGTTAACAATCAATCATATAAACTACCGAACACATTGAGAAACTGATAAATGAGTCATATTCAGATTTAATTGAGTTACTCGTAAAGTAACTCCGGTTAGCCTCACACTTGACTTCGCGTCACTCGTACTCCTCCCCATCATCTCTCTCTCTCTCTCTCTCTCTCTCTCTCTCTCTCTCTCTCTCTGTGTGTGTGTGTGTGTGTGTAATTCACCACGGTCGTCTGCTGATCACCCAGCCAGTCTTCCCCATTACGGAGCGAGCTCAGAGCTCATAGACCGATCTTCGGGTAGGACTGAGACCACAACACACTCCACACACCGGGAAAGCGAAGCCACAACCCCTCGAGTTACACCCCGTACCTATTTACTGCTAGGTGAACAGGGGCCACACATTAAGAGGCTTGCCCATTTGCCTCGCCGCCTACGGGACTCGAACCCGGACCCTCTCGATTATGAGTCGAACGTGCTAAAGGCGGTGTCACACTAGCACTTTTTCCGTCGATTAATGCGATTTCCGTCGATTTTTCAACGTTCCGCATGAACTTATCGCATGAATTTGTCAGACGATAGGGATCGTTTCCGTCTGCAAATTTTCCGCCTTTGTTTATATACCAAGACCAAGACCACAAGACTTGCCGCGTCTCCTCAACTTGCTTCTAAGTGCATTGGTTCTACCACTAACCATAAATGCATCCATGCACGTTTTTTGGCTTCTGCTGGGCTTTATGTTCGTGTGGCCCCGTCTCCATATCTACACTTATCCAATTGTGTGTGTGTGGTAACAACAGTTATTGTTTAACCTAATATTAGTAGTAATAATCTGGTAGTATTAACATTAATAATACTAACAGTAGTCTTGAAACAATAGTAACATATACACGTGCTTGGAAAAACTGCATGGCCGCATTTTTTCAGAGCTAACCTTCTCTTTACATTTCAAGCACTAACACCAAACTTCCCATGTCTAAACTAACTGCGGATACTCACTCTTCCTTGCTCTTTTCTGCCTGCGTCGATCCCGTTGTAGTGTTAAATACAAGTATTTAACGATATAATAATAAAAAGTTTTTTAACTACACAACACTCACCCCTCCATTGTCCAGCCAACACTAACGCTATGTAGAACCGAAGATTTTATTCTATTATAATTATCTATTTATTTATTTATTTATTTATATATATTTTTTTTTTGCCTGGCATGGAATTAGACCATTCTTATATTCTTATTTATTCTTTTTTTCTTTTTTTTTCTCAATTTGGCAGTTTTAAACATATACAATTGTTTATTTACATAATGTAGTTTTAATTGTTTTTAATTTTTTCTATTTAATTTTTTAATTATTTTTGAATAATAACATTATATACACACTCATAATTCCATACACGTTTCATTCACGCAGGGATCCTACCCCTATTTCAAAATTCTTGTCCTTTGTCAGGGCATGGGGGGGGGAGGGAGGGATAACTCACAATTACTCAGGGTAGCTACGTAGCATCACTACGTATCGCATATATACATAAGAAAAGCATTCACATCAGATCACGCAAGACTTGAAATCATACACACTTTCATACTTTTATTTGTATACATACTATACAATTATTGCAATATTCTTAGAGTGCAAAATAAATATATACACATAAATCACAACTCTGATTAAATTTGTCTCAGTCAGATGAATAATCAGTCTAACGACCACATCCGGATGTTCGTCACCCAGGAGGGTGGCGGGAGGCCTCGACCCCGGCAATACGCCTCTAAGGGCCCCCTCTCCTCACACAATGAAGGAGGATGTGCTTGACAGAGAGAGTGACATTACATGTGGAATACTGTGGTGGGAAGATGTTGGCGATGCAGAGGAGCATGTGGGTGGGGAGGGTGCAGCCCATCCTGAGGCGTGCGAGGACCACCTCCTCCCGCCTTGTGGAGCGATTGGAGGAGGCCCACTCGCCCAGGATGGGTTTGATGGTGTGGAGGTGAAGGTTGTCACAGTGACTCTATGCCACAGGAGTTTTGCTGATGAATTATTTAGCAACTGAGAGACATGACTGCAGATCCCGACGGAGGTTCCACGCTCCCTCGAGCTCTGCAGCAGACCGAGCTAGCATGTCAGCCTGTTCATTCCCGCGTAAACTGGCACCCAAACCAGTGAGAAGGATTTACGACATGAGTTCGACTTATTAATGATGTTCCCCTGGATTTCATTTGTATCCGTGCGGCCGGACTCTACTGCATGAAGGGCTGACATAGAGTAACCGAAGATTAACCGACCCCATATTTATATGTTCAGGGCCGGCCCTTGGCATAGGCCATATAGGCGGTCGCTGGAGGGGCGCCGCCGGTCACCTGTTACCTAATTGTGTCACGGGGGTGGAGGGGGGGCACCAAGGAGTAATTTCACTTAGGGCACCAAAATGGCTAGGGCCGGCCCTGTATATGTTATTCTTTCCCTTGTGAGTCTAATTGCAAGGGCATAAAAAAAAAAAACATGTTGATAAATCACAAGTAAGTATATGATTTATCTGTATTCATTCCTGGGTATGTGGCTATGTTTATTTCGATGTTTGTTAAAGTGTGCTTCGTGGGTCTGAATCTCTGTGTCGATGCTTTAGTTCTGTCTTCAGGGTGTCGCCTCCTTTCTATCACATTCCTGCTCTTTCCTTCTCATCTCTTCAATCTCTTTCCTTCATTCTCATCAATTCAGTTTCTTTCCTTCATTCACATCTCTTCAATTTCCTTCCCTCATTCCTTCATTGATTCATTCATTCAGCCTCGCATTAAGGCAGACACAGATAGGGTTTCAAGGGAGTGCCTGGTGCCATAGCTTGGGTGGCACCGTGTAGGTTAGAAAGGGATTATCGTGTGTGTTGGGGGGAGGGGTTGCTGAAGGCATCGTGTAATGGAAATTGTCAATGAAATTTAATTGTCAATGTAATATAATGTGAAACACTAGCAAGTTGTTGTATCAGTGTTCATGTCCCCGAGGTTGGTCCTGTGGGGATACTGTGAATCACCAACTGTTTACATCACACCACCACTAGCCTTCGATTGCCTGAGACCGCTCGCTACTGCTACCACCCTGTATATTGGCTCAGACCGCTACAACACGACCCTTTCTTTATCACTACGAGTATTTAGCTAAATGTCCCCAGTTCTGTTAACCCGAATAAAGCGACCTATGTGATCCTTCACTCAAAGACGAACACCCGCCTCGTTACTGTCAATTCCTTTATCATAAAGTAAGTTATTGACCGTAATATTGGAAATGTAAAAAGAGAACAAACAAACAAATAAACTTGTCAGTAGTTATTTACTTGTACAAGCGCGAAGCGTAAGTCAAATCAAGTCTGGATGAAGTTCCGGTTCATCCATGACATCTAAGTCGAGGCTTCGATTCCATTGTCCATGAATTTGTGTCGGGGAGTCACCTCCCACAACGATTTTGTGGATATGGGTCATACTTAAAAAAAAAAGAAGAAAAAAAAAGTGCAGTGGCATAGTGGAAAGTGATGAGCGTGGGATCGGGCAGATGTCAACGCGCAGGTTCGAATCCAACCACATACCACTTTGAAGCTATGCCTACATGCCTACATGTCACCATGATATATACCTAGGCTCTATTTGGCTGCACCGAAGATGCGCTTTGATATGGGTACCACTATCAATAAAATTGCCTGCGCCACTAATGGGCGGAAGCTTAACAGCGCTTCCCACATATACTCTTCAATTATGTCTACAGGCGCTATAGGCCATAACATAAAAAAAAAGAAAATATGTAAATAAACAAAATTATAAGTTTAAATTTAAAGAGAAGTTAAAAAAATAAATAAAGTTTTAGAAAACTTATATAGATAAGAGAAAATAGTTTGATACCAATGCCAGGGTGATAAGAAAGAAGAAGAAGAAGAAGAAGAAGAAGAAGAAGAAGAAGAAGAAAGAAAAAAAAAGAAGAAGAAAAAAAAATTGCCAGGCAAGGTGGAAGACGCTGTGCGTGCTCTGTGCACGACAGGCTGGCTGGACTAGGAAAGAAGAAAGAGATCGGTCACTCAAGACAATTAATTATCCATATTATGAAACACTTCGGCGCTGCACCGCACCTACGCTCAGTGAAAAGATGAGTTGAAGTGGTGTGGGGTTTTCAATGGTGTTTTCATGGTGCTAGTGACATGTTAACACGATTTCTATATGTTTGCGGTAAGGTCATCGACCCTTCTATAGTAGGTACATGACATGTGAGTTTAATACTTCATGCGGCTGTATTAGAAACTTCTGTCTCAAATACGTATTGTGAAGTGTAACAAATGTACAATTTTTCATGAAGAACAATGTGATTGATGGTGTACGAAAACTTTCCAAACCGAACAAGCAAACAAGCGGGAATACTGCGCCTTCAAAGTAAGTCTATAAGTAGATTAGGATAGATTAGGGGAAATGTTTAGTATTGTTTACTATCAGTCAATAACACATGACACGACTGGATGTGTTGTAAATTTTTACGTACTTGATTAGATTAGGATAAATTAGATATAGGTAAACAGTGTGAAATATGCAGAGTGAACGTATGTTTTATTATACACATTTTTAAGTTATTTCACATTTCATATCTATATTTATTTCTGCCTTTTTTTGCGTGTTTCTTTTTTCAGTCTCTCTCTCTCTCTCTCTCTCTCTCTCTCTCTCTCTGTAATTAATCTCGGTCGCCTGCTGGTCACCCAGCCAGTCTTCTCCATTACGGAGCGAGCTCAGAGCTCATAGATCGATCTTCGGGTAGGACTGAAACTACAACACACTCCACACACAGATAAAGCGAGGCCACCATCCGTCGAGTTACATCCCGTACCTATTTACTGCTAGGTGAACAGGGTCACACATTAAGAGGCTTGCCCATTTGCCTCGCCGCTTCCCGGGACTTGAACTCAGCCCTCTCGATTGTGAGTGGAGCGTGCTAACCACTACACTACGCGGTGCGTGTGTGTGTGTGTGTGAGAGAGAGAGAGAGAGAGAGAGAGAGAGAGAGAGAGAGAGAGAGAGAGAGAGAGAGAATTTTGACGTGTGAAGTAATTACTATACCAAGAAAAATCAACCTTCTGGCCAACTTTCACTTGATTTACAGTTTATTTATCCTTCATTTAAATGACCATATATATGTACATGTTTACATCTACATGCACTTATATATTCACATGTATACATGACCTTGTTCAGTCATACGTTTGTCCCAAAGACAGCTTCCCACCTCTCATCCAAGTCTACCTAAGCTGGAAAACACTGTATTATCTCATGTGTATGTATATGAATTGCCGTCTAAATCTTATTGGTACAGTATGCCACGACTATTGCGAGTCTATTAAGGTCAAATATATGGTAGGCAGCCTCGAAACGGACATAAAACGGAAAATAAGGAGTGTAACTCGGGTGTTCACATGTATTTTCAATGGGCGGTCGGCAATGTTTTAAGTTTAAGTGGGTGTAGGGAGGCGGTGGAGTAATGGTAAGCGTGGGATCGGGCAGACGTCCACGCGTAGGTTCGAATCCCACAACGTTCCACATAGATACTTTGCCATTTGCCAAGTGGTTTCAAGTTACCTACATGTCACCATGATATCCAGGTTCTAGGTGGTTAGACCAAAGATGCGCTTGGGTGGTGATATGAGCCCTAATATGGGGACCACTATAAACAAAATTACGCCACTAATGGGCGGAAGCTGAACAGCGCTTCCCGCATATACTCTTCAAGTATACATGTATCATCGCTAGAACGATGATAGTGGTTGTTGAATAGTTTATAGGAGCAGATTAGTCCATTGACATACATTTAAATAGAATAGATAAATTTCTCAATAATAAACATGGCAATGTACATGGTAATATATTGTACCCAGATACAATACCTATCAATATCCAGACAGACTAAATAAAATCAAACTCACATAGTAATGATCCAGGCTTTCTAGTGTGAAATAGGTACCAAAATACCACCTGGGCAGGAGTCTAGTCCCAACCCGCTATCACCACCTCGGCCACTGTAACACCAATACCAAGTCAACAATAATGATCCAGAAATCTCTCATTATAACACCCAAAGAATGAGGCCATGTTATGCTGTAATAATTTATTTCAACCTGTGAACATATTACAAATCAATACTCGGCGCAAAATCAGGCCTTGCCCTGCTGATTTTGCGCCGAGTATTGATTTGTAATATGTTCACAGGTTGAAATAAATGATTACAGCAGTCCACGAGCTTTGGTGTGAGATACAATACTTACGGGCGCTATAGGCCATAACATAAAAAAAAGGGGGGTGTAGGCAGCAGCGGACCAATTGCACGCTGGCTTCACTTTTGTGACGTCACGCCGCCTTATTCTACTATTCAACCTCCTTGGTTGCTCCAGTTTGCCCGCGTTACGCTTTTGTATTTCACGATTGCTGAGCATTATAATACTATTTTTACAGATCAGAAGAAATTAAGAAATGATATTTTAACAAAAAAATATTAATCAAAGGTCAAAATATATAAATTAAACATTACATAACAAAGGACCAACAAGACACGAGACAGTTCCACGCCATGCTTGTGTTGGTCCGGCCACGTTGCTCTCGCGTGTGTTAAGATTTAATATTTCATATTTACTGTGCATTATGATATTTTTAACCTTTATAGATTGGTGATACGTAATATTTGTGGTATTTCTAGGTTTGTGAATATGGCTCCTTCAAAATATAAGAAAGAGAAAGGTGTTACAGGTATATAGTGAAAGACGGCAAATTTATCAAGAAACGTAAAATATATTCGCTCCAAGAGAAACTAGACATCATTGCCAAGGTAGAGGCATGTGTGAAGCTCCGTGAAGTAGGAAGAGTGTACTCTATTAATGAGTCTACATTGCGTAACACAGTGAAATGCAAAGATGCCATAAAGAACGCAGTGTAGGAGGCATCGCCTCTTGCCAGAAGCTCAGCAGCAGTCCATGATGGGGGATCGCGAATCCCCCTCCAGCACTCCAGATTTTCTTACAAGCTCACTGTTCACTGCTCAGCTACTATATGTAAATAAAACCTATGTTGTGTGTAGAATACCAATATTTTATGTTTCAGGAATTATCAGTTTGAGGGCAGTTATGGGGGCGTCTCGGGGGTTAGTCTTGGTGGGCCCTGGTCCCAATCTTATTTATAACATAGGTAGTGTTCTATGATTCGATTTATATATATATATATATATATATATATATATATATATATATATATATATATATATTTATATATCACACACACACACACACTGTAAATATAAAACATAATTTGGCCTATTTCCTAGTTACATTTGGCATTTTCTAGTTACAAAAAGCTGGCAATCTCTCTCTCTCTCTCTCTCTCTCTCTCTCTCTCTCTCTCTCTCTCTCTCTCTCTCTCTCTCTCTCTCTCAAACAGGCACAAATCTCATAAAAATCAAGAATAAGAAATTAATAATATTATAATGTATTTGTAAGAATTTATTCCAAAATATCTAGAGAAAAATCCTTTGTGTGTTTTATTAGGCTAAATTCATCACCAGATTTCACCAGTTTGCCTCCCCCACCCAAAAACCCTGCATTCCCACTGGTCATCAAGCTTCTTTTGAGGGATAGGGTTATTATGGTGCAATTAGAATAGATATAAACTTTGTTTTGTATTTTCAGTTTTTTTGTGCTTTATAAGTTACATCAACTCGGTTATTGTGATTGCATTGTCATTGTCTTTGCATCTCACCTGAGTGGTACACAGGTGCTACAAATCTGTACTATCTATGTATGTATAGTACTATGTTGCATTTTTTTTTATTGCCTTTCAATTTATGCTGATAAAGGTAGTCAACCATGTGAGTTATGTTAACATCAATTTGTTGGCTTCCCAATCAAAGGCATAACCTGGGCCCCCACTTCACTGCCGTGTCATCACTTTTTGTAATCTTTTTAACTATCCATAAAATCAGAAGAAGCTTATGTTAAACTAGAAAGTGCAGCATGCACAACAAAACCTTAGAACAGAAGTGTTAAGAATCTTGCTAACTACTTGTTGCAGAGTTAGTTGAAGTTGTGTGGGACATTGCTGAAGTGTTCATAAGAATATAAGAAAACTAGGGCAAGCTGCAAGAGGCCATCAAGCCTACACACGGGAGTTAGCTATGAAATATACCTACCTATAGTATCCATCCACCTATCATCCTTGACTATGAATTTTTTTTTTTTTTTTTTTTTTATAAAACTCCATATAGACTTGGTACTAACAACCTAATTACAGTACTTCCTTTTTGGGTTATTAACTACTCTTTTTTAAGAACCAACTACTTCCTTTCTCTTTATTTAATTCAATTTTTTCAAGCTTGCATCCATTAATTCTTGTTCATTCCTGGCTACTTATCCAGAAAATTTTACTTGTGTCACCATTGTTATATCCCTTACTTCACTTATAAAGACCTCTATGGGGGTTTCCTCAACCTATGCTATTCTAAGGAATGTAGATATAGAGCTTTCAGTTTCCTTGTATAAGTAATACTCATTCCCTGTGTTGTTTTTGTCTTTTATACTGATTCTAATAGATATATACCCTTCCTTTAATATGATTACTACCAGAACTACACTGCATAATCTATATTACCTCTGACCTCTCACAAGTATAGTTTTGATATTACTTTAAGACCACCAGTTGTTTTAATAGCTACCTTAAGAACAAATTTCAATACCCAATTTTCTTATTTCTGGCAGTGGGTTCTATGGATTGTTTCCTAAGGTAGAGATTACAGCCAATTATAGCTTGTATATCTTTTTGATTCTCTAAACTTGCCAGAGATTAATTTTTCATTGTGTGTAGGCTGTGTGGGTTTCTTCTACCTACACTTAAGTACTTTATATTTGTTAATATTAAACTGCATTTACCATCTATATGTTCATTCGTTCATCTTATCTAAGTAGTAAGTCTGACAGTAAGGTGATGGCATCTAAATCTGACCTAATGAATAATATCCAATGACAAATACTTCAAATGTTGTGCTGTTGTGAAGTGATGGGATCTCTGAATTGTAGCTACTCATATACTATATGGGCTGTGTGGTGTTTGAAACTGCAGTTGTTATTCTGTTGCTTTGACTAATTTGTTATGGATGGTAAATTTGCTTAATATGTTAATATGAGGTATGCATAGTGAGATGATTAAAATACAATGTCTTATTCATTTGAACATGTATTTGTGCAGCTGTTGATTCAATTACACCTTTTACTAATCCTAGCTCTGACCAACTGAGTTCTCTTTTCTAATCCATCTACATAATGCATCTGATATGGAATTTTGTCTTGAACCATTAAAAACTGACAGTGCCTGGGGTCTGACAATGCATAACTTCCCTGTTGTGACTCATCCCTTCCTCCTGCCTTTTAATGCTGTCTACAGTGGCAAGGCAGTCGTGATTTATAAATTGTTATATTCAAGCATATCTGTGAGTGTCATTCCACAGGTCTGAATGAATTGATCCCACCTTCAGACCAATTTCTCAAGTGTTTTCATAATGCTCCAAAGCTGGATATTTATCTTTCCATGCTTGCAGGACCAAATTCCTTTACTAAAGCTCATTGTTATATGGACAAGAGACTGAAGCCAAAGAAGTAATGTGACATTGAAAGTGTCCAAGGGGATGACTCTCCTTAACCCCTTCACTACTGGGACATATTTTTACCTTGTGATTTGTGTACGATTAGACCATTTTATTGACGTTAGGAAGGGTCTATGGGGGTCAAAAAGTTAATGGCTAAATCCTTCACTATTTTGATACCCCACATGAGTTTTTGAAGCTGTATAAAATCACCAAATGGTAACCAGAATGAATATGGAAACACGTCCTGGTACTGAAGAGGTTAATTTATATAATATTTTGCTTCCATCACCCAAAACCTGTGCTTTTATGTCAGGTTCTCAAGAAGTTTGTTATGCATAGGGAAAGAGAGTAAGAAAGGAATGGTATCATGGTTCATAGAATTTACAAAAAATAATTGCTCTTCAGTCTTGGCTACATAGCAATTTATGAAAAACTTTTCCTAGCTAAACTTAAAGTAGCTAATGTTATTTGTATATAGCTTCTAAATGGAAGACGTTCTGTCAAATAACTAAAAGGAAATATATCATGCATATAGTATGTACTTGTAAATTCATAACTTACATTGAAATAATCAGTCTTGGTAACATTGTATGATGACATTTATGGTGCAAAATGGAATGTACTACAGAATAACACAAACATTTAATTTGTATGTATCGCCCACCAGTGATACCTTGGTGTCTGATGTGAGTAGTGCACAGTTCCAGCATTGATAGTGTATCATTAGCTATTTATGTTCTAATATTTTAGTACCCCATGAAAAAAAAAAAAAAAAAAAAAACAGGTCTCTGAAAACTTCACAGGACACCCAAGTGGACCCAATTGTTGCTGTACTGCTTTAACAAGTTCCTTGCTGTGGTGTTGGCTTGAGAAATATGAATGCAATGAAGACATGTAAATAGCTATACCTATGTATTTTATGGCTTATGAGCATTTCATACAATTTTAAAGGGTAGCTAAAAAAAAAAAGAAAAAAAAATTGGATCTGGGGTTATCATATTTCGTAATATACACAGTATTCTGAAGATTAGATTGCCTCATGCACAATAATACACCTGCAAGATCCCATCTGTGCATGTTGATTTATGTTATATTTGTTATTTGTCTCATTAATCTACATAACAGATAGACAAGAAGAAAAGAGAAAAGTGGACAAAGTCTTGCCTTTGCTGCCAGATCTTTGGTATCAGTAATGCCATTATTTTAGTATCCATGAACGAAAAGTGTCTTTTGTGTTTGGCCGTACTCTCATGTGATATAAAATCAAAATATAGTAAAGATGAGTTTATAATTACATACTAAAAGAGAGCAAGAAAAAGAGAAACAAAATAAGATATGAATAAGAAAGAATTATGAGTAAGCCTTTAAAATATCTTAACTGATCATGTAGCAAAAGAAACAATTTTGAGGACAAGCATGGAATTATTCAAAGAAGTAAAAAAAGTGAAAATGTAATTAAGAAACATAAATCATGTTCATTTAGAATATCAATATCAATTGCAATACATGTTTCCATTAACTGTATTTGTGACTAAAGAAGAGGAAAAAAGCATGTATATATGCATATATTTTCACATTATTGCATATTAATAGTAAGACAGTTTGAATAATACTGTAGTTTGAATAATACTGTATAGCATCACATGAAAGGACTACACCCACACTCCACAACTACCCAACCAAACCCACACCTGTCCAACCAATCCCACATCTGCCCAGCCAATCCCACACCTGTACTGTCAATCCCACACCTGCCCAACCAACCCCACACCTGTACAGCAATTCCACACCACAGCCAATCCCACACCTGTTGAACCAATCCCATTCCTATACAGCCAATCTCACACCTGTACAACCAATCCCACACCTGTTTAGCCAATCCCACACCTGTACAGCTAATCCCCACACCTGCACAGCCATCCCACACCTGTACAACCAATCCCATTCCTATAGTCAATCCCACACCTGCACAGCCAATCCCACATCTACACAGCCAATCCCACATCTACACAGCCAATCCCACAACTGCACAGCCAATCCAACACCTGCACAGCCAATCCCAAATCTGTACAGCCAATCCCACACCTGCTCCCAAACACACACACACACACACACACACACACACACACACACACACACACACACACACACACACACACACACACACACACACGCCCGGTGCCTCAGTGGTTAGAGCGCTGGCTTCACAAACCAGAGGACCGGGGTTCAATTCCCGGCCGGGTGGAGATATTTGGGTGTGTCTCCTTTCACGTGTAGCCCCTGTTCACCTAGCAGTGAGTAGGTACGGGATGTAAATCGAGGAGTTGTGACCTTGTTGTCCCGGTGTGTGGTGTGTGCCTGGTCAGGCCTATCCCAAGATCGGAAATAATGAGCTCTGAGCTCGCTCCGTAGGGTAACTACGTCTGGCTGTCTCGTCAGAGACTGCAGCAGATCAAACAGTGAACACACACACACACACACACACACACACACACACACACACACACACACACACACACACACACACACACACACACACACACACGACACGGCCCGGTAGCTCAGTGGTTAGAGCGCTGGCTTCACAAGCCAGATGACCGGGGTTCGATTCCCCGGCCGGGTGGAGATATTTGGGTGTGTCTCCTTCACGTGTAGCCCTGTTCACCTAGCAGTGAGTAGGTACGGGATGTAAATCGAGGAGTTGTGACCTTGTTGTCCCGGTGTGTGGTGTGTGCCTGGTCTCAGACCTATCCCAAGATCGGAAATAATGAGCTCTGAGCTTGTTCCGTAGGGTAACGTCTGGCTGTCTCTTCAGAGACTGCAGCAGATCAAACAGTGAATTACACAACACACACACACACACACACACACACACACACACACACACACACACACACACACTACATATATTTTTTTGTAAGAGCAAGTCGTGTGGGCTGAAAAGAAGAAGAAGAAGGAGAAGAAGAAGAAGAAGAAGAAGAAGAAGAAGAAGAAGAAGAAGAAGAAGAAGAAGAAGAAGAAGTTGCCGTTTTATTCTGCTCCTTCGTCTTTGCTGAAAACTTTCTCTCTCTCTCTCTCTCTCTCTCTCTCTCTCTCTCTCTCTCTCTCTCTCTCTCTCTCTCTCTCTCTCTCTCTCTCTCTCTCTCTCTCTCTCTCTCTCTCTCTCTCTCTGTTACACATCATCCCAACACTCCAACACTCCACCATTACCATGCCTTTCTTGTCACCTGTATTTTCTATCCCTTTATTTCGCCCCCCCCCTTTCCTCCATCTCAGCTGCTTTGTCTCGGGTTACCCTCCCCAATTTCTCCTCGGGCATGGCTTGGCAGGCTGGAGGAGGAGGAGGAGGAGGAGGAGGAGGAGGAGGACAACGGAGAGGAAAACTTTGCCTTTGTTGGAAGTTCGTGCAATTTGGTCGTCTTAGTGAAGTTTGAAATTAATATTTTCTCACTTTCTCTTTCGTGCTGTGTGTGTGTGTGTGTGTGTGTGTGTGTGTGTGTGTGTGTGTGTGTGTGTGTGTGTGTGTCCCTCCCTCCTTTCTTGTAGCACGGTGTGACCTCCACTCTTCCTCATCTTCTCAAAGGTGCTGAATTAAAGTAGGTCTTGATTACCTCTCTCTCTCTCTCTCTCTCTCTCTCTCTCTCTCTCTCTCTCTCTCTCTCTCTCTCTCTCTCTCTCTCTCTCTCTCTCTCTCTCTCTCTCTCTCTCTCTCTCTCTCTCTCTCTCTCTTGTATCCCCATCTTCAAGACTAGAGACTGGAGACAAGAGAGCGGGAAGGGGCAGGAGTGAGGAGGGGTTTGTGGGGGTCGGTGCTTGCGTCATCACAGTGCTTCATCTGTCTCGCTGCGGCTTTCAACACATGGCGCGATAACTTGTCACTCTAACACTGCCTTGGGTCTCGTTCCAATGGGGGCCAGCCGTTCGTTCAGCCACCATTCGAGAAGCGGCAATTGACATCAGGATATTGGAATTGCAGTAAGCAGAGTATTATGGCGTCCTCTTCTTCTTCTTCTTCAATCGAGGACGTTTTGGAGGGTAAAGGAGACGGAGAAAGGAAGGGTAGGAGAATATGCCTTTGTATTGTAAAGGATATCTGCTAAGGACTGTACAGAATTCGTGTTTTCAGATGCTTTGTTTCTCTTGAGAGGAAATTTTTTTTTTATAATGGTTGTTGTTGTTGTTACTGTTATTATTCGCTTTCTCTTATATACATTCTTTTGATCATTTTCTTTTCTCCTTTTTATTTTCTTGTGTTTTTTGTTTTAATTTATTTTTTCCTTCCTCCTCCTCCTCCTCCTCCATGAGGCAGGTTTTCATGGATATTTGTAAGCAGCAGCAACAGCAGCAGCCGCAGCAGCAGCCGCAGCAGCAGCAGCAGCAGCAGCCGCAGCAGCAGCCGCAGCAGCAGCCGCAGCAGCAGCAGCAGCAGCAGCAGGCAGGTTTTCATGGATATTTGTAAGCAGCAGCAGCAGCAGCAGCAGCAGCCGCCGCCGCCGCCGCCGCCGCCGCCGCCGCCGCCGCCGCCAGCAGCAGCAGCAGCAGCAGCAGCAGCATACTTGATCTAAAGTCCGCCATGAAGTAGGCAGGTGCCAATGCATTACTGGCTCTATCCACGTATCTAGGAAGATGTGCATTATGATATTCACGGGCAACAGACGTGCAAGGTACACACTCCTTATATTATACTAGGCTATGCAAAGCTGATTTGTCTTTTTTCACTGATCACCTTAATTTTCCACAATTTTCAAACACCCTCGTTTTTCACTTGCAATCGATGATTTTCTATTCGGATCAAAATCTAAATGAAGATCGAAAAAGTTTCGGACAAAATTTGTTGAGGGCCGTGACGGCCTTGGGCGCCGCACTGGGAGAGAAGGTGGCTGTCGGGTCCGACCTGGGGCCCAAGGCAGGGAACTGGCAGCAGGTCCTTCTATTCCTTTGCGGCCTCAAGCTTTAGTGATAATCATCCACTTGCAGTGCCTCATACTAGGCAAGGAGTTGCCATAAGCAAGGGATCAATGTCTACCATTCACCAGATGTTGACCAGAGGGGGGAGTCCTTATAGGGAAATAAGAGCTCCTTCCATAGAGTCTGGTGGAGGGTGTCTCTTGATTGTGGTAGCTCTGGGCTGAATAAATCGCCATGAACGAGGGCACGCTGTGCACCATGCACTAGACACTGGCAGTACGAGGGGAGTCCTTTAGAGGTGAGAGGGCTCACTTCATGCCAGTGGCTGGGGCGTAGTGTGTGGCACGCTGTGCACCATGCACCAGACACTGGCAGGACGAGGGGGGTCCTTCAGGGGTGAGAGGACTCACTTCATGCCAGTGGCTGGGGTGTGGTGTGTGGCACGCTGTGCGCCATACACCAGACACTGGCAGTACGAGGGGGTCCTTCAGGGGTGAAAGGGCTCCCTTCATGTCAGTGTCTGGAGGTGTGGTGTGTGGCACGCTGTGCGCCATACACCAGACACTGGCAGTACGAGGGGTCCTTCAGGGGTGAAAGGGCTCCTTCATGTCAGTGGCTGGGGTGTGGTGTGTGGCACGCTGGGCGCCATACACCAGACACTGGCAGTACGAGGGGGTCCTTCAGGGGTGAAAGGGTCCCTTCATGTCAGTATCTGGAGGTGTGTGTGTGGTACGCTGTACGTTATGCACCAGACATTGGCAGGACGAGGAGGATCCTCTACTGGTGAGAGGACTCACTTCATGACAGTGGCTGGGGCGTGGTGTGTGGCGGGTCATTGCTCATGGCGATCCGTGTGAGGGGCGGCAAGGTTGCCTCGTCACTGCTCTCACACCCTCGGGACTGGAATGGACCCTTGGGGAGGAAGGGTTCGGCCCAGTACCAACCCAGGAAAGAAGAATTCAAAGTTTCGTCATCGTTATCAACCGCTTCGTAATCGAGGAATCGCTTCGTGGAAAAACGCATCATGGAAAATATTATCGTGGTAAATCGTATCACAGAAAATATTGTCGAGGAGAATCAAATTGTAGAAAATATTGTCGTGGAAAATAAAATCGTGGAAAATATTATCGAGGAGAATCGCATCGCAGAAAATATTATCGTGGAAAATGTTATCGTAGAAAATCGAATCGTAGAAAATATCGCAGAAAATCGAATCGTAGAAAATATTATCGTGGAAAATCGAATCGTAGAAAATATTATCGTGGAAAATCGAATCGTGGAAAAACGCATCGTGAAAAATATTATCGTCGAAAATCGTGAGGTTGTTTATTTATTTATTTATTTATCCATTTATCATATACTTTATAATATATATATATATATATATATATATATATATATATATATATATATATATATATATATATATATATATATCCACGAGTGGGTTCAAATCCGCCAAGTATCGCCTTGACACTTTGCCATTTGTCGAGTAGTTTAAAATCACCATGTCACCATGATACCCAGGTTCTAGGTCAGCGTTTCCCAACTTGGGGTGCTAACACTCTCTGGGGATGCTGAAATCAATTATTGGGGATACTGGGAAGTGATGCTTCCACTTCACTTTCTTTTATCCTTATAATAACAAGATTTTAATTAGGGGTGCTGGACTCCTTAGACATAACAACAAAGGTCGGATAAGGTTCGGAAACGCTGTTCTAGGTGGTTACACCAAAGATGCGCTTGGATGGTGATATGGGCCCTAATATGGGTACCACAATCAATAAAATTGCCTGCCCCACTAATGGAAGCTGAACAGCGCTTCCAATACTCAAGTTAACTTCAGGAGCTGTTGGCCAGGACATAAAAAAAATATGTAGTAGTAGTAGTAGTAGTAGTAGTAGCAGCAGTAGTAGTAATAGTAGTAGTAATAGTAGTAGTAATAGTAGTAGTAGTAGCAACAGAAGCAGCAAATAATGTCCACGCACTCTTCACAAACTCTAGGGTGAGACACAACCTTGTTTCACTTACTCTGCGGACAAACCGCATTTTCGTCTCTCCCTACTCTCCCACTTCCTTTCTCTGTCCCTCTTACTCACTCACACACTCACACATCCGCCTACTCTCTCCCTTATC
>NC_059301.1:30618911-30631411 GCF_017591435.1 Portunus trituberculatus
GTGGTTCATTATTACGTTTCATTATGTATTGATGATGAAATATGCATAATAACATAATATAAGTATGAAAATATAAATAGAATGTGGTTATGACGCGGGAAGGTGTGGAAAGTTTGTGGCGCGTGACATGAGCGCATGAACTGCAGCTTGGCAGTATAAGGGTTAACGGAAAAGATTCAGTCCTAGAATTTTTATTTGATATAGGGAGAGGTCTTTTACTTAAAGTAAACACTGGATGCATATGTTAATCTTCTTTTGTGTTCATAGAAACAGTGCTTAGATAATTACATAAAACTTTAATCATATTTGATATTCAAGCAAAGTTTGGAAAGTAAAAATACACTTTATTGTGTGATACAAGCTCTTAATACCAATGTTTTTTTTGTTTTACTTTTAACAATTTGATACGTTGTAGTATGTGTTTTACTTTTAACAATTTGATGCGTTGTAGTGTGTTTAGTAAATTTTCAATCGCAAATGCTTTCTTGGTCCACACTCCAGACCTTAAAGAAAATAAATCTTTAATTTTTTGTCTGATGGGAGAGGTATCTTGACATCAAGAAGGCGCATTGTGTGTATATTGAATATTATCTCTTCATAGGAACTTTAGCTACATAAGAGCATAAGAAAATGAGGGAAACATTGCGTAGACAATAATATTTGATAATGTAGAAGTGTTGTTAATTTGTCGTTAAAACCATGAAAAAAAAGCATCCTTTAAAACCTGTCACTTGAAGTGCATAGTGACATTTGAAAATAGTGGAGATGCGTCCCAAAAGTACTGCATATGATTCTCCTTGTGTTCTGCACCCTTACGTAGCAAGAAAAACTCAATACGTTTGACTTTCAGAGAAATTAGTGTTTTGAAGTTTCTATATAAGATGATTGCTAAGCTGCCCGTGGATAAGGAGGAAGGTAGTTTAAGTACGTAGGAATAAAGAAGAAGAAGAAGAAGGAGAGAGAGAGAGAGAGAGAGAGAGAGAGAGAGAGAGAGAGAGAGAGAGAGAGAGAGAGAGAGCACACAAATTTAAATAAAACTGGGATGATTAGAGATGGGAAATGAGCAAGACAAGAAGAATAGCATAATACATACAAGTGTTAATTAAAAATGCTAATTGCAGCGATCACTATTGACACGAGGTTGCGTCCTCTCTCTCTCTCTCTCTCTGTCTCTCTCTCTCTCTCTCTCTCTCTCTCTCTCTCTCTCTCTCTCTCTCTCAGGCCTGAGGCCACATAGGCCATTAAGAGAATGTATCCATAGTCTTAAACACACACACACACACACAAAGAGAGAGAGAAGAGAGAGAGAGAGAGAGAGAGAGAGAGAGAGAGAGAGAGAGAGAGGGGAGGTGAGAACTTGGCAGATTAGTCTCTCTCTCTCTCTCTCTCTCTCTCTCTCTCTCTCTCTCTCTCTCTCTCTCTCTCTCTCTCTCTCTCTCTCTCTCTCTCTCTCTTCTCTCTCTCTCCTCCTCCTCCTCCTCCTCCTCCTCCTCCTCCTCCTCCTCCTCCTCCTCCTCCTCCTCCTCCTCCTCCTCCTCCTCCTCCTCCTCCTCCTCCTCCTCCTCCTCCTCCTCCTCCTCCTCCTCCTCCTGTCTTTTCTCTTTCCCATCCTTCCTTTCTGCTTGCCCCTCTTCCCCTCCATCCTCTTCCCCTCCATCCTCTTCCCGACCATTCCTTCTCCCTGTTCCCTCTTCCTGTCTTTCCTCTTCCTCGTCCTTCCTTCATGCCCTCCTTCCTTTGCTCTTTATGCCCTTATCCGTCCCTATTCTTCTACGTCTCTACCCCTACATCCTCTCCTTCCTACCTATCCTTCCTTTTTCTTAGTCCTTCCTCCTTTTCCCTTTCCTTCCTCCATGTAGCGGAAAAGGTTATACGTGTTGCCGTATCTGTCAGTACTCAAGGGAACAACAACGACAGGGAGAAGGGAACAGAAGAGGGAGGAGAAGAGTATACAATCTAAATGATGTTTCTATTCATTCATCTTTATAATGGCCACACTGGGAAGGAGAGGAAGAGATAGAGATAGAGATGGAAAAGGTGAATTAGGCCAAGTGTTTGTGAGGTTTTTCTTGTCTTTTTCTTTCTCTTCTTTCAGTTTCTGCTTCTTCTGTTGTGTTGTGTTTCATTGTGTTGTGTTGTGTTGTGTGTGTGTGTGTGTGTGTGTGTGTGTGTGTGTTTCATTGTGTTGTGTGTTGGGTGGGTGTTGTTTGTGTTTCATTGTGTTGTGTTGTATGGTTGTTTTGTCTGTCTGTCGCTCTTCTTCATCTTGTTTGCTTCTTTTTGCAAGTCTTTCCTCTTCGTCTTGGTGTTGATTTTTTTTTCTTGTTGTTTTTGTTTTTGTTTTCGTTTTCGTTTTTGTTATTTTTTACCTCGTCCTCTCCATCTCCTCCTCCTCTTCCTCCTTGTAGTTTCCAAGAAAATACATTTTACATGCCATTGATAAAATTCATATAAACAAAACACTAGACTGGATAAAATTTGCCAGTGAATATTGAAGGACATTATAAACGCGCTTCCCAACCCTCTACCCATCGTGTTCAATAGATTAGCAAACACTCAACAAGGCCTGGGCAAATAAAAACTATTTAACGTTATTCATATCTTAAAAAAAGGGATTAATCTCAACCTCATAATTACCATCCCATAAGCCTCACATCTCTATAGATAAGCTTATGGAATCAATGATATGGAATAAATCAGTAGAATTTCTGGAAAGTTACGTTATCATAAAGGACACTAAACATGAAGTTATAGATAAATGCTCATGTTTAATGAATTTACTGGATTCTTTCATGACCTGTGTAATATGTATGGGCAGTAAATATAGTTTATTTTTATTTCGATATGGTATTTTGATGAAGCTCCACATAGGCGCCTCCTGCAAAAAGTCAAAGCTCACAGCATATCAGGTGACCTCGCTGCGTGGATAGAGGATTGGTTGACAGAATGCAAACACCGAGTAGTGATTAACGGTGATTCTTCAAACTGGATCAATGTCTTCTTCAATGACACTCAACTGTCCCCCTCTTCTACACTGAATATCCTTTATTTATAATGTAAACTGGAAACTTCAAATCTCATCTCTTGCTAAAACAACTTTTATAAAGTTAGGCGTTCTGAGCCTCTCCGTCAGTTTTTCTCATCCCACCCACTGCCACTTCTGTACAAGGGTCTTTCCCGCCCATGTATGGAGTACTCTTCTCATGTATGTAGGGTTCCACTCACACAGCTATATTAGATAGAGTAGTCAAAAGCTTTTTGTCTTTTCAACTCTTCTTCTCTGACTGACTGTCTTCAGCCTCTTTCTCACTGCCGGAATGTTACATCCCTTGCTATCTTCTACCGCTATTTTCTGCTAACTGCTCGTGTGATCTTGCTATTTGCATGCCTCCCCTCCTCCTGCGGCCTCGCTGCACAAGGCTTTCTTCTTCTCACAGCTACTTTGTTCAACTCTCTAATGCAAGAGTTAACCAGTACCCTCATTCATTCATACCTTTCTCTGGTAAACTCTGGAACTCCCTGTCTGCTTCTGTATTTCCAACTTGCTATGATTTGACTTGATTTAAGGGGCAGGTTTCAAAACATTTGTTTCTTTTCTTGGCTAACTCTGTCCGACCTACAAGGAGACAAGAAAATTTGTGGGCCTTTTTTTTTTTTTTTCTATGTTGCCCCTTGGCCAAATTTCCCCTCTTGCATAAAAGTAGTGGCGTTCCTCCAGGATGAGTCTTTAATGACGTAGACGAAGGGATCACAACTAAGTTGTCAAAATTCGCTGTTAATAATAAAATATGCTGCTAACAAGGCTCAATCACCAACACATCGTTGAATTTTCCAAGAAGACATACACACTCACTGAATGGTTTGAAAAGTGGTTTATGAAATTTAATTTCTATAAGTGCCAAGAATTATATACATGTAATAGCAATCTGAAGGATAATTATAAGATAAGGAACACCTTCATCAAATGTGGATCGTGAAAAATATCTGGGAGTTTTAGTGACAACAGATCTTAAACAAAGTAAGCATAGGAATTAAATCGTCGAGGAGCTTTATAGTTCCTCGTCCTCGTCCTCGTCCTCTCCTCCTCCTCCTCCTCCTCCTCCTCCTCCTCCTCCTCCTCCTCCTCCTCCTCCTCCTCCTCCTCATCCAACATAGACGTTTACCTCGACAGCCTAAGATGGAATGTAGGTTATTCTGAGCGAAAAGTGTATTTATTTACTTTTTTCCTTTTTCCTTTTTTTCCCTTTTTTTTTCTGAAGCAAGGAAATGGTATTGGTAGGAAAAGGGTGCCTCTGGGAATGGTACATCTACAGCCAGCCAGCCAGACTGCCAGAGAGAGAGAGAGAGAGAGAGAGAGAGAGAGAGAGAGAGAGAGAGAGAGAGAGAGAGAGAGAGAGAGAGAGAGAGGAGGTCTGTTAGGGGAGGAATACAGAATTTTGTTGTTGGGAAATAGCTCGAGAGAGAGAGAGAGAGAGAGAGAGAGAGAGAGAGAGAGAGAGAGAGAGAGAGAGAGGCGGTACTCAGAAACAGTACTCTTTCACCACAAGTATTGAAAAAAAAAAAAACGATGGTATGCCGTATTTTAATGAATATTCCTCCCTTTAATAATCGAGAAATCTGTTAAACCTTCACAAGAACCGTAAAAAAAAAAAAAACCGCTTAAGAACTCCCGTGTCACCAACTACATAGAACCTTTTTGGAAAGTAATTGCAAAGTGGTTCAGAATACAGTATAATCCAGTGACAGGTCGAGAAGGGTTAGGGTTTGGAAGCTGAGGGATTGCTGGCAGTGTGGTGAGCCTCGACATGTCCACTCACTCTCCCTTGGGTGGGGTTTTGAGGGAGAAGCTTTGAGTGATGGCGAGCACTGTTGGGGGTTTGGGTATATTTAGCTATGGGTGGCGGGGAAGAGCCGGGGCGGAGTTGTTGCATACTGGTAGAGTTTCTTTGTTTTGGTAGTTTGCTATGGTGGTGGTGGTGGTGGTGGTGGTGGTAGTAGTGTGTTGTTGTAGTGGTGGTGGTGGTGGTGATGGTAGTGCTGTTGTAGTTGTGTTGGTGGTGGTTGTGATGATGCTTGGGGTAATGAAATGGTAACGGTTGTGGTAGTATATTGAAAAATTAGTTAGTTTGTAGGAGTTGTACTTGAATTATTATTATTATTATTATTATTATTATTATTATTATTATTATTATTATTATTAATATAGTAATAATAGTAGTAATAACAGCAGCAGCAGTAGTAGCAGCAGTAAGTAGCAGCAGTAGCAGCAGCAGTGGCAGTGGTGGTGGTGGTAGCAGTGCAGTGGTAGCAGTGAGTAGTGGTGGTGGTGGTGGTGGTGATAATGAGTGGTGGTGGTGGTGGTGGTGATGGTGGTGGTGGTGGTGGTGGTGGTGGTGGTGGTGGTGGTGGTGGTGGTGGTGGTGGTGGTGGTGGTGGTGGTGGTGGTGGTGGTGGTGGTGGTGGTGGTGGTGGTGGTGGTGGTGGTGGTGGTGGTGGTGGTGGTGGTGGTGGTGGTGGTGGTGGTGGTGGTGGTGGTGGTGGTGGTGGTGGTGGTGGTGGTGGTGGTGGTGGTGGTGGTGGTGGTGGTGGTGGTGGTGGTGGTGGTGGTGGTGGTGGTGGTGGTGGTGGTGGTGGTGGTGGTAGTGGTGGTGGTGGTGGTGGTGGTAATAATGGTGGCAGTGGTGCAGATAATATCAACAATAGTAATATTAGTTGTAGCAGTAGCAGCAGCAGCAACAGCAAGTTATACTACTACTGCTACTGCTATTGCTATTGCTATTGCTATTGCTGCTACTGCTACTGCTGCTGCTACTGCTGCTGCTACTACTGTTACTGCTTGCTGCACTACTGCTACTGCTGCTGCTACTGCTACTACTGCTACTACTACTACTACTACTACTACTACTACTATTATCATTATCATTATTAGTAGTAATAGTAGCAACAGCGATATTAATTTTAATTTCAACTAAAGCATAGTTATCGATTATAAAGACGTAAAACATGGAATCGCACTCAGCATACATACATACATGATACAGAAAACATCATCACGAGCAGCGGTGTGAATATATTTCCCTTTGAAATACGGCGAGCGGCAGGCGTGTCGAAGCCATCAGGAAGTGTCAAAATTACCAGGATGTAGTCTTAATTACCTCTGTCGCGCCGCAAGTATAATATTACACCGAACTCCAAAAAAAAAAAAAAAAAAAAAAAAGAAATACTGGGTGAATAATAATTATGATTTCGGAGCTCATCGTGAAAATTGTCAATATTTATTTATCTGTTTATTATTTTTAACTCTTACATTGTTGTGGTCGTTCTTTGTTAACATTTAGAAGACTGTAAATAAAAGAGAGAGAAAATCGCGAAAAACAGGATGAATAAATATGCTTTTGAAAGTCATCATAAAATGGATGAGAGGAGCAGTGAAGGTAGGAGAGATTTATAAGAAGACACAAGAAGCAACACATACATAGATGGTACGGGCAGGTGATGAGAAGGGATGGAGCAAGAAATGAGAGGAGAGTCCTGGATATGGAAGTGCAAAGGAGGAGGAAGAGAGGAAGACTCAAGATTAGATGGAAAGATTGCATACAAGATGACATGAGAGAAAGGACTAGATACTAACATGGCAGGTGGCAGAGGAGATTGAAAGCGGCTTATCAGAAACAGCGATCCCTTGTTAAAGATGGGCCAAATAAACTGACGACGACAAAGTATGATCTAATTACAAATGTAGTAGTTTTAACACTCACTCTTTCACTGTTACTGTCTTTTTTTTTGTCGGCTTCAGAGCACAAAAAAAAAAAAAAAAAAAAAATCTGCTTGCGCCCCCCCTTCCCCCGCACACACAAAGAATATAATAAGTCGACAAGGTGATGAGGGATACAGCCTACAGAGACGTCTTTATTTATTTACCCTGCCGGCAATCCAACACGCGACCCAGACAAAGCACCAGACACTCCTGCACACAGCATACTCACTCCTCATGCAATCCACTTAGAAACCCGTGTTGGTGATCAAGAGAGAGAGAGAGAGAGAGAGAGAGAGAGAGAGAGAGATTCACCCGATACTTAGCGTTACGAGTTTTCTTCAAGTTCTGTGTGTCTTCTGTATTTGCTGCATATAAGGAAGGAGGCTCCGTAGAATTTTACTTACGCTCATGACTGTCATCACCTCCATCAGCATCACCAAGATCTTTTCCCGTGACAGGTGTTGGTCTAAGGGTTAACGATACCAGTCATGTTTATATTCACGGAGAGGTCAATTTGTCCTTTCCTTAATTAAACAGTGTGATGGGTGCCAACAAGTGTCTTTACCAATCTTCCCGCGACAGGTATTGGTTGAAAAGTTACTGATTCCAGGCATGTTTATATTCAGAATGGTTGACTTGTTTTTCCCTTGAGCAATTAGATGATTTCCAACAAGTATCCATCCCTCCTTTGGTAAAATGAAATACCGTGGCGTTGGTCCAAAGGTTAACGATATCAGTCATGTTTATATTCACTGACAGTTCACTTTGCTTTTCCCTTAATTAAGCAGTGTGATGATTGCCAACAAGTGTCTTAACGTCTATACCAATACGTCGTTTTACAAGATCTTTACCCCGTGACAGGTGTTGGCTGTAAAGTTACTGATTCCAGGCACGTTTATATTCACTGAGTGGTTGACTTGTTTTTCTTTTGAACAATTAGGTGATTTCCAATAAGTATCCATCCATCCTTTGGTTAATAGAATACCGTGAGAAGAGGGAGACGGCGAGGTCTGTAGAGATACCAATACATAAAAAGCCCGTATTCTTAAGCACCTACTTCTCTCATAGGTAGAAAAAAATTGTTAGTTCCATGGGTCTTTTTTTCCTATTGACTTAAAAACACCACAAAATTTATATATGTAGATAGGATGAACTTTGTCAGATTTCCGTGATTTTTTTTTCATATTGACAGTGTAGTGTTTGTTCAGCTGTCACTAAACTTATAAAAATACACGAATATCTCGTATATTTTTTTTCTGGTGTCCATTAAACATGGAGATCGTACACTGAAACTCTTAGAGACTATGTATCTTAAGACCATACACTATGACACTTCTGCAACGCACCTTCTCTATTATTACAGGGCTCTACTTGAAGTTATATTGGTTATAAAGGGTGTCTTTATGTTTGTAGTGACATGCTAATGATTTCTACATTATAAGCGGCGGAAACACTCGCGAGAACCCAGTTAATCATCCCTGTGGCCATTGAAAATAGTTGTGTTGAGAGAGCGAGAGTTTCTGAATTTGGGCCTGAGAAAGACATACACAACACTCAGCTGTTCAACCATCACTAAAATTGTGGAGATACTTGAAAATCAACCCAAAACACACTAGATGGTGTTGAATTTGGATATCAGACGCGGATACTTATTAAAGAATATGAATGAAAGGACAGACTTACTTCATAATAACATCACTTAAATTGCGGAAAAAAAAATCGAAATGCCCACAAAAAAAACACAAAAGCATGTTAATGGTGTAAATTACGCTCAGGAACGTTTAGAAAATATGAACTTCAGAACTTGAGACTGATTCACTATATGCATTGTTCGTTCAACTATCATTAGAATTATGGAAAAAAGATTAATAAATAAATGAATAAATCATCCTGAAAATTACTATGGAGCCGAAACGTTTATAAAGACTATTCTCCTTAGAAAGAAACACACTTCACCCACTTCCTTGCACCGCGCCACCACGAGTAACCCGCTTCAAGGCGCCCTTCACGCTAGACAAGTCGATAAAGTTAGCAGCCTCTTGAATATGGAGGGGGAAGAGCGACACAGATAGGGTGGGGAGGGGAGGGGGGAAGGGAAAGGATGTAGAAACATGTATAAAACATTAAAAATGAAAGGATATTTCTTTTGTTGTTTTTGGCATCTTAATTTCTTGAATATGGAACGGGAAGGAGAGACTGATAGATAGATAGAGAGAGAGAGAGAGAGAGAGAGAGAGAGAGAGAGAGAGAGAGAGAGAGAGAGAGAGAGAGAGAGAGAGAGAGAGGGGGAGTGAGGTAGAAAGAAATTGTGTAGAAACATGTATAGCACACACAAAAAAAAAAAAAAATGAAGATATTTATGTGTTTTCGGCATCTCAGACAGCGTCGAGACCATACCAGGCGGTAATACATACTTCACTACGTATTCATAAAAAAAAACCTTAATGAAAACAATAAACTGCAGGAAGTCATCAGGTCTACACGTAGCAGTTCCTATACAAAACATATCTACCTATTTCCGCTTAGTATCATCCTCTGTATTGTCTGGGACGCCTTACTTTTTAAATCACTATCATAGACACATCCCCCTGTATAGTAGATTCAGCAAGTCACTATAAGGAAGAGAGTCCGGTGTGTGAACTCAGCACCAAAAAAAGTAATTTTGATGTGTTTAATAATCTTGATTGTTTTTCCGTGGCCGAGGTGTAACTCTCTCTTATCTTCGACAGGTGCGTGATGGGACTTCCTGCGCCGCCATCCCGTAAATCACTGCCAGCGGCAAGAATGGACCTCCAAGTGTTATCAACGGAGCGTCGCGCCAGCCAGTGCCTCAGGTAAGAGCTGTGCATTGAATGTTGCAGAAGTGTGTGAGGTGGAAGGTGTATATAATGCTGACATCACACAGTACATTACTATTACAGGAAGTACTTTTTTTTTATTGTTGCAAGTGGCGCAAACATGAATTAAGAAAATATATGCTTTTCATAACATTAATGGCTCACAAATATATTAAGTAGTAGGCTGCAATACATACACTGTAGACTACACACTCTATAAGTGATTTCCTGATCTCTTCTCGTTGTGAATGTTGTCAACCACCTGCATTAGGCCGAAAAAATATAGTTTTCGTAACACAAATGGTTCATAAATGTGCTGAGTCGCAGACTCAGTACGGTACAGATAGATGCATTATAAACAACACACACCTAGTAATTTTTCGACCTCTTTCATCGGTGTGAATGGCGCCAATCACCACTATCGGCTCAAAAATGGATCTGGCACCGGGCGAGGGTATAGTATATGCACTCGCAATGTGCAGAAAAAAACATAGGAAGCACTTTGCCGGTGTTTTCTATTCCTGTGAATACCTTTAACCACCTGTGCTTAGACGGGCCAAAGCGATGTGCACTCCGCAACACGTCCCTGAGAAGCAATCATGATGTGGAAGTCATTTAAAGGAAGAGCAAGAGTAGCAACAGCAATTACATATGAAGATTGGATTCCGTCCTTCTTTTCTTTCTCCATCTCTGACGTCACCAAACAAATACTGGTAGGGACCGTCTGAATTCCCAGGCTACCATTCTCACTCCTCCCGTCCTCGCGAGATGGACACCCGCGCGTGCCCTAAAACACACGCCCGCCCTCGTAATGTCCGCGCCGGGGAAATATTAAAAAGAGCCTGGAGGAGCGGTGCCACGGGGAGCGTGAGAAGCGTCCTGAAGGCTCCCCGGCCACTCCTTCACTCCGCGCTACTCTGCCATTCCTCCGCCTCCCCGCCCCCATCCCTCTCTCCATTTTTCATCAGCTCTAGGACGTGAAGCAGTGTACTTTGAGAAGTTTAACGCCTGCAACCAAAGTGAATTTGTATAAAAAGAATTATTTCTTTTCTTCTTTAAAAGTTTAATTTTGTTGTAGTGTATCGCTCGAGTGGCAATAACTGTCTTGAGGCGAGGTAGTGCATATATTAGTCGATGTTGATGGTAACAGACCCTGGCTTGGTTATTTAGTTGTTGTATTGATTTTGTCGACTGTTTGAAAAGTGTGAGGTGTCGCGTTATGTCAGCTTGGTAAGAAGTAAGGAAAATTCTGTTGTCTTATGTTGAGAATGAAAGCGGTTTGTTTGCGTCTTAACACATAGTTTTCAGCTGCACCAGGTTCTAGGGTCTGGCTTGATCCCTGTCCTGGTGGTTGGGAGAGGCCAGAGAGCGCTTCATGGCGGAGCGAACCAGTGCCTTGCGTAACGAACGCCCTCCATCCCTTGGGCGCACTTAATGCCTCTCACACGATGGATGCCGCCTCGCATCCATTCTGCACCCTGGTGACTTGTCTGATGAAGGGCAGGCCTGAGTCGAACTTCACTCTCAGGATGGAAATAGAGTCCTGAGAGGGCAACCTTTTGTCACTGGCAGCATTGTGGGTGGGGGCGCGTGTGCTGGTTCTTGTTCTTGTCTCGCAGCGTGTGTAGAACTCTTCCGGGCGAGGCTGTTGTGTTAGGGCTCCCATTGTGGAGAACAGTTTCCAGGATGTGATTGTTTATATCGATGGCTGTGTTATTCATTCCTGGCGGAGACGGAAACGAGGATGCAGTCGCCTGTATATTACTAAATACATGCCTTCACTACAAGTTTAGCGTGTCATTAGATACTGCACAACAAGGCTTGATATCAAGGACACTTCCCTGTGCAGCGCTGGGCTTGAGTTCCTGTCATCCTGCAGTAGCGTAAGTTTACCAAGCCCCATAATGGATACCAGCTGGAGCGTGAAGGTCTCGTGGCACATACGGGTCCTGCTAGAGACGCTGCTAGTATCCACGGAGGCAATACACACTATTCCTGCTGTTTGGTGCTTGTTACCATGTGACCGTCTGCCAGATAGTAAACTGTAATTGAACGAAGAGGTGATAGAGGCAGGATGTGATCGTAGGTGATGATGGATTCAAAGACATTTCTCATTCATATAGGAAAGGAACAAATTTCTTTTTGGACGGGGGGTTGGCAGGTGAAAGCATGAACGTGTTTCTAACGTTTATTGTGTGATTGCAACTTTTTAGTCTCACAGTGAGGGCAGTGTTCCAGTGGAAATGAAAATCTATAAGACTGATAAGAGACAAAAGCAGAATGAACTGTATCTACATGTATTGAATTTCCTGATATATTCTTTTGAGGTACTGATGTATTTCGTTTATTTTTTGTTTTTGTTTTAGCTTTTTATTTTATTTATTTATTTTTTTTTGGGGGCCGAATACCTTCAAATGTTTGTCTGGTGAGGTTGGTGCTTCACTTTCAGGGTAATTATGGGCGCGGCTCCTGAAGGGTAGGTATTATCAAGACTAGGAGCCTGTGAGGGGAAGGGTGCGTTGGTGCAGGAATTGGTTTTATATTTACTCTTTTTTTTTTATCTAAGTTTTATTTAGCATAGATAAAATATAAGCGAAAAAAAAGAAGTGTTCTCTTCCTTTCATGCACTTATAAGGTGACATGATCTCTCTCTCTCTCTCTCTCTCTCTCTCTCTCTCTCTCTCTCTCTCTCTCTCTGTGTGTGTGTGTGTGTGTGTGTGTGTGTGTGTGGATGGGGCGGGTATCAGCTTTATGGGGAGCAGCAGGCGGGGATGGGGTGAGTTAATGGGGGTTAAGGGGAGACAAGGCTATAGGAAAGGAGGGAGGGAGAGAGGGGGGTTGACAAAAGAGGTCGTGAGGGACTAGAGAAGTGGAGTAGGGGAGGGACCACTGCGCTAACTTTGCTG
>NC_059301.1:30636411-30646411 GCF_017591435.1 Portunus trituberculatus
TACATTATTTCTAGTGTATAGATCTCATTTGTTCCCCCTTATATTCTCCCAAAACATATACTTCTCTGGCTCCTCCCAGTAGGTTAATTTTCTGATCATAGTCACAAGCCCCACCATCTCTCTATTGCAGCTTCTATTCCTTCTATTATGTGCATTATTTTGTAGTTCCCCGCTTTTTCATCTAACCATCCCTGTCGCTTCCTTGATCTTTTCCCTTTTAACTCCTTCCGTACTGGGACGCATTTTTACCACGAACTTTGAATGTGATTAGATGATTTTATTGACATTAAGAAGGGTCTATGCAGGTTACAAGATTAATGTACAGTCCTCACCATTTTAATCCCCACATAATTTTCTGAAGTTGTGTAAAATCGCCAAATAGTAAGCGAAATATATATGAAAACACATCATGGTGCTGAAGGGGTTAATGCGTTCATCTCTTCTCAAACGTGGTCGCGCTGATCACGAGCTCACAACGTCACCATGCGAGCAAAGCCAAGCATCGATTCTTTTCAATCATGCTGAGTGTTAAGTGCAGTAATAATTTCATACATATTATATGATTGAATTCTCTCTCTCTCTCTCTCTCTCTCTCTCTCTCTCTCTCTCTCTCTACACTGTAGATTGATAGATAGATAGATAAGATAGATAGATAGATAGATAGATAGATAGATAGATAGATAGAGAGAGAGAGAGAGAGAGAGAGAGAGAGAGAGAGAGAGAGAGAGAGAGAGAGAGAGAGAGAGAGAGAGAGAGAGAGAGAGAGAGAGAGAACGGAAATAAACCATGAAAACAAGGATTAATATACTGTAAGCCCTCACAGCACTGCTCATTATTTACGAAGAATGACATTCACAAAAGTGTTTGGTGTTTACCATTAAATTCAGAACAAATAATTTATACGTTGCCGATACAGTGATTATTAATCCAAGGTATTAACCACATTGGCAATATTTATTCTGGTTAACGGAATGGATACAAACACACTAAGTTGTTGCCTGTCATTATTCCGGGTCCTGTACCGTCACAAATGAACACAAAGGAAAGAACAAACCTTGCCTCACTCGTTCGACTTTACGTAAACACGAGACCGCTTGTTGCTCACCATTATTGCTACCCCAGCGTGGTCACAAAATAAAATAAAGGAGGATCATACATTTAACATTTACATGAGTGATTGAAAGTTAAGTTAGGTTAGGTTAGGTTACGTTACGTTAGGTAAAAGGTAGAATAGATAAGTTTGTAAATAATAATTTGGACTTGAATGAATGAATGAATGACAACTGATAAAACAAGTGGCTGACTGACTGACTGACTGATTGACTGGCTTGGTACCTGGACGCTAAAATAAAAAAAAAATGAACAGGAGTGGCAGGACTAAACACGAACTGAGGAGATGAGACTGAAAAGTTTGGAAGGAAAAGTTGGAGGAGATTGGCGCGCCGTCGTGAATGATAATAATTTTGGTGGTGAGAAAGCACAGGATGAAACACCAGATCTCGCTTTATGTAGCCTTGCAAAGAACATTCTAAATTGTCATCTCTCAAGAAAACTGTTCAACTGTTATATTCCAAGTCAAGAGAGATATGAACTATATATATTTGTTTTGTGTGCATCTCTCTCTCTCTCTCTCTCTCTCTCTCTCTCTCTCTCTCTCTCTCTCTCTCTCTCTCTCTCTCTCTCTCTCTCTCTCTCTCTCTCTCTCTCTCTCTCTCTCTCTCTCTCACACACACACACACACACACACACACACACACACACACACACGCTTGTCATGGCTTTGAATATTCTAGTGGAGACATCAGTTCTGTATTGTGGCGTGTACATATGATTGTCCTAATTTTCACTGGAGAGATTCTTTGCTTTTGTATTATTTTGCATTTTTATGTAAGAGGTCATGAAACCAAGGACAACAAGAAGAAGAAGAAGAAGAAGAAGAAGAAGAAGAAGAAGAAGAAGAAGGTTCCACTAAAGTGCTAATCCCTAATGATAAGAGCCAAAATTTCAGAAGTGTCATGAAATAATTCGTTATGGGATGGGGGGGAGTAGAGGTATAGATGGACATTGTACTTACGCTTCTATGTCGTTATACTTAATGTTGCGTGCAGCCGTTTATTTTAGTGCTTGTATATGTTGCCTTTATATTTTCATTACTGGCTATAATCATGAAGGATTTCCCGATACATATACTTTTTTTCTAGTTTACATAATAATACTGTTATAGTTCTTTTTCCTCAAACTAACCCAGGTAATTACAGTTTTTTTTAATGATTTTCTGGTTGGGAATCGGTATATTAATATTTTGTGGAACGTAATTACAATAGAAAAAAAAATACTGCCTGTACATTTTTATTATTCTCTGCCCATGCAAATTAAATTACCTATTGATTTTGTTGTAGCGGAGTGGGAGGCAGTGGCGGGTGTGTCTGTTAGTCTGCCACCCCTCGCACCTGGAACATGGGGCATCTTGAGCAGAGAAGCTGAGTAACTGCTAGGTGTTCGTCTAAGCACTGCATTTGTCAATATTGTTACAGTTCCTATCATCTTTGCTACTATTATCATCTTTTCCCCTTCTATTGTTGTTTTTGTTTCTTGTGTTCTTCTTCTTCTTCTTCTCGTCGTCTTCGTCTTCGTCTTCTTCTTCGTCTTCGTCTTCGTCTTCGTCTTCTTCTTCTTCTTCTTCTTCTTCTTCTTCTTCTTCTTCTTCTTCTTCTTCTTCTTCTTCTTCTTCTTCTTCTTCTCGCGCAGGAAAACTTTTTGGGAACATTCTGTAAACATGGAGACCGTAAAGAAACACACACACACACACACACACACACACACACACACACACACACACACACACACACACACACACACACACACACACACACACACTGGGATATCGTATGAACCTACAGCGAACTATTAGGACGGAGCAAAGAAAGAAGTTTTCCAATAATCCATTCTCTCTCTCTCTCTCTCTCTCTCTCTCTCTCTCTCTCTCTCTCTCTCTCTCTCTCTCTCTCTCTCTCTCTCTCTCGCTGTTAAAATTATGTAACGATTAAATCCAAAATGATCATGAATTTTTTCCCATCCTTTTTAATTTATTTCGGACGCTTTCCTTGGTATCGTTTTATTACTTTGAACACACACACACACACACACACACACACACACACACACACTCGACTCACAATCGAGAGGGCCGGGTTCGAGTCCCGGTAAGCGGCGAGGCAAATGCGCAAGCCTCTTAATGTGTGGTCCCTGTTCACCTAGCAGTAAATAGGTACGGGATGTAACTCGAGGGGTTGTGGCCTCGCTTTCCCGGTGTGTGGAGTGTGTTGTGGTCTCAGTCTTACCCGAAGATCGGTCTATGAGCTCTGAGCTCGCTCCGTAATGGGAAAAGGCTGGCTGGGTGACCAGCAGACGACCGTGGTATATTATAAACACACACACACACACACACACACACACACACACACACACACACACACACACACACACACACACACACACGTTGTAATTCGCCACACCTCTCTGAGTGATAAGTGTTGGTCTATTGAGCTATTCCTCACACCATTCCCAGCCAATACTGCCACTTGATGAGGTCAGAAAACCCCAGAATACCCGAGCAGAACACACCTAATCCTAAGCTAGGCTCCCACTGGGACACGTGCTCTTGTAAGATTAATTCGGCAGCGTTGGCAGTGCAATTCTTGATAAGTCCGGTTTTGAGGCTGTGAGGGATGAATATATGAGGAGAGGGATGCTGGAAGTGCATATACTCGACAGTAGAAAGAGAGGAAGACTTAAGAGTTTATGAATGCACTGGAAGAAGATACACGTAGTTGATGCGAGTGAGGAAGACTTAGGAAAACGTTAATGGATGCTCTGATGTTTATAATGGGTGTGACTGAGTGAGACCTAGGAAAAAAGTTTATGGATGCAGTGAAAGAAAGAAGTCATGTTTGTAGTGGGTGTGAGTAAGGAAGGATCAAATGACTAGGCGCGGTGTAGAGAGAGAGAGAGAGGGTTGGTTCACTGTGGTGAGACTTGATGGAAGCAACACAAAAGAGAAAGACTTTGTAGATATGGGCTCTCTGACTTGCAAATGTTATCTGCTGAAGAATCAGCCCTTGCTTGTTTGGTGGAAAACTGAACGTATTGTGAAGGAATGAATATGTATGTAATGTATGTACGTATGATTATGTATGTATGTACTCGTATTTATGAATGGATGAATAGATGAACGTTTGCATCTCTCTCTCTCTCTCTCTCTCTCTCTCTCTCTCTCTCTCTCTTTGGGGGGGGGGCGGCGCTGGTTGGCGTAGTTGGTTTAAGGCGGCTCGTGTTCGGGCCTCCGGTCTAGGCGGCCTGGGTTCAAATCCTTGCCAAACCTAGTTGGCCGGTGGGAGATGTAGCGTTCTCCCGTTAACCCTAGCGGTGCCATGTCATCTTAGGTGTTGCGGTGCCTAATGGAATGATCTCTCTCTCTCTCTCTCTCTCTCTCTCTCTCTCTCTCTCTCTCTCTCTCTCTCTGTGCGTGCGTGCGTGCGCGTGTGCTTGCAGAGGCCTTACTTGTTTGCTTGCTTTTATACTATTTATGTTAGTCTGTTCATAACACCTTCTTCTCTGTGAATTGACGTGCTTGTATGCACAGGAGAAACTGACGACTAAACACCCACACAACTACGCAGTACCCACCCAAGAGTAGCGGTTAGTACCTTCGACTCAAAATATATAAGGCTTGGGTTCGATTCCTAGACGGTGAGGTAAATGGTCGAGCCTTTTAATGTGTAGCCAGCCCCTGTTCACCTAGCAGCAAGTAGGCACGTTGTGGTAGCAGAGGATTTATGGCCTCGCTGATCCGGTGAGTGACCTGTGAGTGGTCTCAGTCCTACGTAAAGATCGGTCAATAGGAGCTCTCAGTGAGGTCTTTCCTTAGAGGAACGCTTGCCTGGATGGCAGACGACCGTTGGTGAATGAATGAATGAATGAATGACACACACACACATACACAGAGAGAGAGAGAGAGAGAGAGAGAGAGAGAGAGAGAGAGAGAGAGAGAGAGAGAGAGAGAGAGAGAGAGAGAGAGAGAGAGAGAGAGAGAGAGAGAGAGAGAGAGAGAGAGAGAGAGAGAGAGAGAGGCTAAGGCTAACCATTGCCATCAGAAAAAAAGAAAAAGGAAAAAAAGAAAACACGCAAACAGACGAACTATGAGTTACGGACACGCTAGCTAGCTAAGTGAAAAAAAAAAAATTCTTTCCTTTTTTCATGTACGTACATATTTTCATTGCCTTTTACATCGCAGTTTTAGTTGGCCTGAAATATTCCACAGACAGCTTGGTGCACAGCGTTGTATTGTATTTAAAAATGTAAGGGCACCACTGTCACGCACACGAATAGCCATCCCTACAGGCCGCGCTGGCAGGCCGGGACGTCCCACAGGCGGCAGTGCATGGCAGGTCTCCCGCCGGTCCCGCCGTTCACGTGCCGCCCTTCCGGGAGTAGCGTATAATTTGAGTCATGAGGCGAAGTTCCATGTTTGCTGTCAGTTAAGGATCTGTATAGGATCATATTGGAAGCAGGGAGGGACACACAAGGGTAGGAAGCAACATGCGAGGGCAGGGAGGAACGCATAAGGGTAGGAAGGAACAGACAAGGGTAGGGAAGAACGTACAAGGGCAGGGAGGATCACATGAGGGCGGATAGGAACACACGAGGGTACGGAAGAACATACAAGGGCACGGAAGAACACATTATATTATAGCTAGGCCATTACTCGCAAGATCTATGGGTGTACATTGTCTGTGTCTTTGTATCCGAACTGTAAGTCATTTATTTGCTTCTTGTGTCTAGCTAAGCCGTCAGTTACTAGATCTATTCCTTGCTGTGCAGTGATGTCTTACTCTTGAGTGAATTTTAATGTCTCTCTGTCTCTTTGTCCGTGAAAACTATCACTAACTTGCTCTGGATTGCAATGATATCTTTAGAAAAACTGATTATTGCTATTATAGATATATTTAAAGATAAAGATATCAGGTAGATGTCGATATATATGTTGTATACAGAGACTGGCTTCTTGGACTGTACCTTATGTTGTTATGTTCCTGGAATCATATTATTAAGTTGCCTTTCCGTCTTGTTGCGACTTGTTACAACGACACTAGTCGGATTGGAATTTTCAAGAATGCTTTCATGATTCTGTGATCCTTTTACAAAGTTAACTTCTGCTGGAAACCCAACTGATTATCTTTGTTGTCTTTGAAAAGAGTGGAAATGCGAGCCTGGATTACTGAAGATATTGAGCTGAACAGAAGCTTCCGAGATGACTAATGAATTTTGTTCCCGCCCTGTAATTTTATCTGTACCAGTTTTCTTCGTAAGGCCTTCTGAGATCATTGCAGTGCGTGCTCTTTACTACCTATCCGTTTACTCTGCTATCCTTGTCCTGCTTCCTCTCCCAACGTCTTCAAGTTCAGTTTGTCCCTCATCCATTCCCTTCACTGTACTTATTCCTTTCCCATCTATCTTGTCTTTTGTTTCCCATCCATGTCATCCCTTACTTTGCTATGTATCCATTGCACTTCTATTCTCTTCCTACCGTTTCCTCTTCCAGTTTGATTTTTTTTCCTATCCTTTCTTTCTAGTGTTTATTCTTTCCTTTTTACCTTGGTCCCAACTTCGCGTCATTCATTTCTTTTCTATCTATCTAACTTATACTCGCCTCCACTTTCTTTCTCGTATCCGTTCTTGCAATACTTCTTTTAATCTCGTGTTATCCCGCACTCTCGCTAACTATCTGTTTATACTCTTATCCTCTTTCGCCCTTCTTCTTTCTTACCATCCGTTCTTTTCTCATCTCTTAGCTTTTCTCTGCGTCAGAACCCAAGTCACGGGTTTCTGAGTGGTCGAGAGATCAAGTTATGTCAACAAGAGCTATTTCCAGCGGTCGCCAAGTCGTCAAGTTCCGTGGATGTTGTGGGTGGTGGGAGGTGGGAAGCTCTCACTGTTAGGTTTCTCTCGCACCGCCTCTTGCCTTCCCGACACTCAAAGTCATTCGGAAACGCTCTTCTCTCTTACCACGACTATTTTCAAAGCCCGCAGAATGATTTGCCGGATATGTTTCTTTTGTTGATAAAATAGAATGTAACTAATTTATCATTAGGACTGCAAAAAAAAAAACACCTTTAAAAATCGTATAACTTCAACTTTGCGTAGAGCCTTTTGAATGTAGTGGTGGAGCGAGCAGAAGTGTTTCCGAACATGTCACTCACGCCGACCGCGCTATCACGTGTGGTACTTGGAAGGGAAGATGGGAAGGGAAGTGCGGGTCATTACGAGAGAGAGAGAGAGAGAGAGAGAGAGAGAGAGAGAGAGAGAGATTTGCATTTCCTTTTACTTTGCATACTCATATAATATCTATCACCCATTCGTGTTTTATTTCTTATCATGTTGAGGCTTATGAAAACACACGCACACACACACACACACATACACACACGATAGATAGAGCGATAGATTGATTGATAGATAGATCCGAAACTTCCTGAATACATCTCCGGGTCTTGGATAAATCGATCAGTACGTAAAGAATTAGAAATTTCAACAGCAAACTATACAGAAAAATCTAAAATCATGAAAAGAAAACGATGCATATACTTAATTGATATACTTTGCTGTGCGTACGCTGGCGACAGAAGTTGATAAGCCGCTAGATGGCGACACTTGTGCATGATAATCAGGAATGAAAGTAAGAAAAGGAAATAAAAAATGTGTGGAGTAAGTGACACATTTGACGTTAGGCAGAAAGAGGAGGAAGGAAGGAAGGAAGGAAGGAAGGAAGGAAGGAAGGAGGAGAAGGAGGATAAGGAGGAGGAGGAGGAGGAGGAGGAGGAGGAGGACGAAGAAGACTTTTCAGGGGGACGGACGGGGGAAGAGGAGGACATTTTATGGAACACCTCTCCTACCGCTCTTAAAACTTCAGGTGTGGTTTACGACAAAAGTTTTTTTCCCCTTTTTTATATACTTTTTTTTTTCTCTCCCCTCAGTAACGAGCGATACTAAAAAGTTGCATCAAGTGTACTTTTGAGTTTTTCTTTTTCATAGTTTTGTTTGAATCTTGTATTATGGCAGTTTTATTATTGTTGTTGTAGGAGTAGTAGAGTATGAGAGAGAGAGAGAGAGAGAGAGAGAGAGAGAGAGAGAGAGAGAGAGAGAGAGAGAGAATGAGAGAGATAAATAAATATATATATATATATATATATATATATATATATATATATATATATATATATATATATATATATATATATATATATATATATATATATATATATCGGTATAATCTTAAGTGTTTTTGAAAATTAGAGATTTGAAACATTTGGTCTTCAGCAGAATAATTATCTAAGACTACACTGCACCGTGGGTTGTGAGGAACTTTCGCCTTTGCTGTCCTGTATCTTTTTAGTTTACATTAGATATTGCAGTAAACCACTAACAGCTTTATGATTATAGTTAGTGAGATTTTTGAGGATATTTTTCTCTCATTAAACTCTCGGAATCCAAGTATAGTTTTGGAACCAGCCTTGAAAATAATTGCTTACAGTGTGTGTGTGTGTGTGTGTGTGTGTGTGTGTGTGTGTGTGTGTGTGTGTGTGTGTGTGTGTGTGTGTGTGTGTATATATATATATATATATATATATATATATATATATATATATATATATATATATATATATATATATATATATATATATATATATATATATTGTAGGAAATGTTTTCAACGCTGTAGCTAAGTGGAAAAATACTGTTGTGCAAAATTGAGAAAATAAATGAATGGAGTAATAAGAGGATGATCAAAAGTGCGTGAAGTAGATATTTATGTAATATAGTTGCTCGATGAAAAGTTGTTCACAGACAAATAGATAGACAGATAGATAGACAGACAAATAGATTGATAAATAGATAAAAAGACAGTGAGTGAGCGAGTGAATGCGTAAATGAGTAGTTAATAGCTAGTTAATAATTAAGTGAGTTTGTGAGTTGGTGAGTTAGTTAGTTAGGTAAATAACAAACAGGACAGTAGAAATATATAAATAAAGAAAATCGCAATTATTAAATGACAATAGTTGTGTGCTGCAAGAATAAGTTAAATGAATGTGTAGAATGTGATTGATCAAGTGAAATAAATAAATAAATATGAGCCGCATGATGAAACATAAAGGGGATAGGGCATTACCTGGAAAAAGGTTAATATCCAAATAAATAAACAACAAACGCTCTAAGTAAATAAGTGAATAAATAAAGACTTATAGTTGTGAAAATTTGCACTTGTATCACGGACAAAATCAACGCCTTATTATTGGTTTGTGTCGACTTGTTTATAAATTGTAAAGTCATATTGAGGGATTATCGAGTTAATTCAGTACAAACCTAATATTAGTTTATGAAATAAAGAAATGGGTGACAAGAAGATATAGGAAAAACGTATAGCTTTTGTTACTTGACGTCGGAAGGAGGCAAAGAGTTAGCAGTCCTGTCTACCTGCATGGAGAGCAGTGTTTCTGTAGCCGTTACCGAACCAACAGTCCTTTAAAGGTACATTCATGCCACTTTACTACGGTTTCCTGTAATAGAATTTGCCATTGGAATGACTTACTATGAATGTCAGTGGGTGTGTCACATCGTTTTTCTGGAATATCTCACTAAGTATCTATTGGATCACTATGACACTTTGCCACAATTTGTTTCACATCCTCCGCTAATATTTATCAGCATAGTGCATTATTAGAAGATTGCCAGTAAGGCACATACTTTTGACGCTTAAAGGGAAATAACCAAATAAGACCAGAGAAATCGGGCAGGGCCAGCGTGATGTCATTATTATGACGTCAATCCCTCTCTCTCTCTCTCTCTCTCTCTCACATACACACACACACACACACACACACACACACACACACACACACACACACACACACACACACACACACACACACACACACACACACAC
>NC_059301.1:30651411-30653911 GCF_017591435.1 Portunus trituberculatus
GGTAGAGCATGTAAAGGAAAATATACGAGGGCATTTTTTGTGTGTTTTGTACAAGTTGAAAAGACAGTGATGAGAGAATAGAGCTTGGAGGCAGGCATGTGAACTGTGCGACTTGAATCAGAGGGGGTTTGGCGGATGTAGATGAAAATATAGGGTTTTTATTGTATTTTGTATAAGTACAGGAAGCTTTGATAAGGGAATAGATGATGGAGGTAGCATTGTTAATTGTGTGATTTCGATGGTTTGGTTTGTGTAAGTGGCAGAAAATAGGCGAAGATTTTAGGACATATTGGAAGCATCCGTTAGGGAGTGGAGGGAGGACAGCTTCCATGAAACACATATCGGGGAGAAGCTTCAAGTGTTGGATTTAATGGACGCGACGGAGTGAATGGAATTATTTTGAGATGTTCCAGTGCATACGTAGCATTTCAATTTTGGCGTTATATTCTAAACCATTTATTCGTCTCATCTTTCACATTTGATAAATTGCAGTGGAAATTATTGGATGGGGCGTTCAGTGGGACGTTTTTCACGACTGTACCTGTTACTGTAGTAGCAAAATGACTCAGCAGAATGAAGAGGAAAACCGTCCAAGTACACTGCTGACCCATGAGTTGGTTTCTGGTAAGTGTTTTTCATCCCTACTGATGAAGAATAATTATCAAATCACATCTTGATATTCTGAACCACCCTTGAAGCGCACCTAGAATAACTTACACTACAAACTCCTACTAAGATAAGTGAGACGAGTCAGAATACGAAGAACAACCGCTTAGGTTTTAGATGACTTTAAACGATGGATCCTAAAGGCATTGTAATTCTTCACGTTCACCTTCTAGTGTCTTGTTTTCCTTCGTGTGTTGCTGCGGTGGTATGTGCTGTTTCTCCAATGCACCAGGCTTTCGTCGGCTTCAGTCACTTGTAAACAAGCATCCGGTGACTGAAGCTGCATATTTTTTCTGTAGTGAGGATTGGGAATGTGTGTGTGTGTGTGTGTGTGTGTGTGTGTGTGTGTGTGTGTGTGTGTGTGTGTGTGTGTGTGGAGTGGCAAAGGAATTTCTCTCTCTCTCTCTCTCTCTCTCTCTCTCTCTCTCTCTCTCTCTCTCTCTCTCTCTCTCTCTCTCTCTCTCTCTCTCTCTCCAAAGGTTTGACATTTGAATCCCAAACACTTAACAATCCTGTCTGAGAGAGAGAGAGAGAGAGAGAGAGAGAGAGAGAGAGAGAGAGAGAGAGAGAGAGAGAGAGAGAGAGAGAGAGAGAGAGAGAGAGAGAGAGAGAGAGAGAGAGGGTCAGCTGTGATATGGAGAAGTGCCAATATCCATATAAAGCGATAATGGAAAAATCTTTACGCTTAACCTAGAAAAATTTTACGAATATCTCGATGGAGAGAGAGAGAGAGAGAGAGAGAGAGAGAGAGAGAGAGAGAGAGAGAGAGAGAGAGAGAGAGAAGCATACAGACAAGAAAAAAAGAAAAACAATTACCGATAACATTCTTTCATTTCGTCATCAAATCTTTTCCTGCGGAGGTTGAGGAGGAAGGAAAATTGGTAGAGAGAGAGAGAGAGAGAGAGAGAGAGAGAGAGAGAGAGAGAGAGAGAGGAATCTTGAGTATAAAACCGTATCATTGCCGTGTGGTTGGGCAAATATTTGAGAGAGATCCGGTGCCGAATATTCACTCCCTCATACTTTATTTCATTCTAGGTCGATGAATTTTAGAGATAAGCCCTGAAAGTTTTCCAATTTGAAGGCATTAGGAGAGCCCAGGGAAAGGACAGGGGGGTGGGGGGATGGGAGAGTGAGAGAGGGTGTGTGTGTGTGTGTGTGTGAGAGAGAGAGAGAGAGAGAGAGAGAGCAGGGAGGACGGAGGAAGGAGAGGGAGAGGAGTGGGAAGGTATGTATTGGGAGAGGAGGAGGAGGAGGAGGAGGAGGAGGAGGAGGAGGAGGAGGAGATGATGATGGAGGAAGAGGAGGAGGAGGAGGAGGAGGATTCAGTGTGTTACTCCCTTCTCTCTCTCTCTCTCTCTCTCTCTCTCTCTCTCTCTCTCTCTCTCTCTCTCTCTCTCTCTCTCTCTCTCTCTCTCTCTCTCTCTCTCTCTCTCTCTCAGTCTGTGTCTCTGTCTTCCTCCCCTTTCTCTGTCTCCCTCAGTAAGCACGTCCCTCAGCTTTCTCGTCTCTGGTCCTTTTATCGCGCGCCCTTCCTCCTCCACCATTATATCTTCCTTTTCTCCGCTTGCTTCCTTGCCCCTTTTCCTTCGGGCTCAGGTAAATCCTACACGGTGAGCTCTTGATGTATTTTTGATCTGCGTGTTTCTCTCTCTCTCTCTCTCTCTCTCTCTCTCTCTCTCTCTCTCTCTCTCTCTCTCTCCGTTGAGCTTCCTCATCATATCGTCATTATCATCAGGGAGCAGCACACTAGAGGCGTGTTGCTTCCCTGTCGCTAACTTCCCTCCCGAGAGTCTTTGTGACCGAGACCACCACCACCAGACACACACCCGCTTTG
>NC_059301.1:30658911-30666411 GCF_017591435.1 Portunus trituberculatus
GTACGCCAAATACTGAAATGCGAAGACCTTTAAGAGGAGAGCTTTTGTGTAGATACCAACTACACGAGACTCTCCAGGAATATCTCCAGCTCTTATTTCTCTTCACCAGAATACTACACTTTTTTAGACGTCTGAGTGAGGGATGGATAGATTACGTAGGAAAGGAAGAAAAATAGTTGACGATTTACAGAAGAGGGAATATTAATCTGAAATGGCATTATCAGAAGGGTGTATGTGCGGGTTCTTCACCAGAAGCTTGTTGTAGTAAGCAAATAGATCACTTCTGTATTGTAAACTAAAAGGAAGAGAACTCCAACAACTAAGAGGAATTACGAGTAAGTCGACTACGAAACGTTATTATAGTGTTGTAAAAATTGAGAAGGTGAATATTTAAGGTTTCGTGAAAGTGAAATTTAATATAAACCTCGTAAAATAAAACAACAAAGGTTAAAAAAAGAACTTACGTGCTACTGCTTTGTGATTCTTGCTAGTGGTGGTGGTGGTTGTTGTGGTGCTTGGAAGGTGGTGGATTGTGGTGTTATTGGTGGTGGTGATTTTGTTGGTGATTGTGGTGGTGGTGGTGGTGGTTGTGATGGCGATGGTGGTTGATAGTGGTGATATTGTTGGTGGTAGTGTTTGGATGATAGGAGTGGTGATATTGTGGTGATATTGGTTATGAGGGTTTGGTTGGTGATTGTGGTGGTGATGGTAGTGGTGGAGGTGGTGGTGATGATGATATTATCGTTGTTGGTAGCGATAGTCTGTTGGTCTTGTCGTTGTTGTTGTTGTTGTTGTTGTTGTTGTTGTTGGTGGTGGTGGTGGTGGTGGTGGTGGTGGTGGTGGTGGTGGTGGTGGTGATGGTGGGTGATGGTGATGATGACAGTGTTGGTCGATGATGTAGGGAATGCAGTTGTTGTTACTCGTATTGTGAGAAAATAAGCAGAAAAGTCAGCGGCAATAATACAGATAGTCAGTTACATTCGACATCAAGAGAGAGAGAGAGAGAGAGAGAGAGAGAGAGAGAGAGAGAGAGAGAGACAGAGTAACCATCCACATCCATCCAATCCAACCAATTTAATCTCTCTGGCGCAAATACCCCTCGGATGACGTGACGTTTGAAACACTTGTGTGAAATAGACGCGATATTATCTTGATCCGAAAATGTTTGATGCTCAGAGGAATAATTGGGCTACGGGCTGATGGACGCCGCTAGTACTTGATCCGTGCCCTAACCTGGTAAGCTCCCGAAAGCAATCCTCTGTAAGCGCATTGATTCACGTATATTATATCGAACGTGGCAACCGCTGCTGGTTCTGACCCTTGTCGTCACCACACACACACACACACACACCCACACACTGTTAGTTACCTTCCGCAAGCTGTAGTGGATGTTGTTTAGGTTTTCTTTGTTGTTTTAATGATTCTAATGATTATATATACTTTATTGGCAGGAGGAAGGTCCGTGAAAACCAGAAGAATGAGAAACTAGACTATTTTATAACCCAAGCTTACTAGTTACTAGGGTGTTTGTTTAGCCGAGGCGTTTCTTTGTCAGATTACACCTAGAAAATGATAAGAGAGAAAATAATGAGAGATTGAGACGCTTAAATGAATAAACCCAGGCTCTAATATTTTGTCTTCACACACAGTAGTAGTAGTAGTAGTAGTAGTAGTAGTAGTAGTGGTGGCGGTGGTTGTAGTAGCTTATAGACCACAGCTCTACAATAAGCTAAAAACGAAAAATTTAGTTAAGAAAGCATCCGAATACTGCAGTCCAGACACACACACACACACACACACACACACACACACACACACACACACACACACATATTAATGGTTTCTCAGGTGGACCCCGCGGCCTCCGTGCTGTGGCTTAAGGCGAGCGGGTGGTATGAGAAATTAACGCATATTCCTGAAACTTTGGTGGCAAAAAAGTGATGTTAGGTGAGAAGTCGAGGTGGGAGAATGGCTGAGAGAGAAAGAGAGAGAGAGAGAAAGAGAGAGAGAGAGAGAGAGAGAGAGAGAGAGAGAGACCAGAGACCAGAGAGAGACACCACCACCACCACTACTACTAGCACCACCACCACACCACTACACCTACTACTACTACTACTACTACTACTACTACTACTACTACTACTACTACTACTACTACCACCACCACCACCACCACTACCACCACTACTACCACCACCACCACCACCACCACTACCACCACCACCACCATCATCACCACTATCACCAACATACTTTGATCACGACTATTACACAAGCCCCTCCCTCACGGCGAAGCTTGTGGGAGCTTGGGTTCTTTCCCCATTGGTTGATGGTGTCCCGAGATGTGGCGGAGGGTTTAACATTATTTTGGTGACTCGATAAACACTGCCGGACGCCTGACTCTCCTAAACGCTGATCTGCTCTTTACGTGGTACTGCTAATGCCTCGAGTTTCTCACGCAGGCCGAATGCTTCCCCTGTCTCCGTCCACCGCCCTCCCCTTCGTCTCCCAGCCTGCCCCCTCCCCCCACATCTCTCTCTCTCTCTCTCTCTCTCTCTCTCTCTCTCTCTCTCTCTCTCTCTCTCTACAACAGTGCTTTAGCCCTTTCACTTTGACACGAGACAGTTACCACCATCATATGCAATGTATGAAATCTTTATAAGCATGGGGAAGACTGGCTGGGTGACCAGCAGACGACCGAGGTGAATCACACACACACACACACACACACACACACACACACACACACACACACACACACACACACCGAAGGCAGTTAACCGGGTAAGGGTGCAGTCTTAACATCACAGCAGACCACCACGCTAAGGGTGCAGTCTTAACATCACAGCAGACCACCACGCTAAGGTATCCTTGGTACACACACACACACACACACACACACACACACACACACACACACACACATACGGCCCGGTAGCTCAGTGGTTAGAGCGCTTGCTTCACAAGCCAGATGACCGGGGTTCGATTCCCTGGCTGGGTGGAGATATTTGGGTGTGTCTCCTTTCACGTGTAGCCCCTGTTCGAGTAGGTACGGGATGTAAATCGAGGAGTTGTGACCTTGTTGTCCCGGTGTGTGGTGTGTGCCTGGTCTCAGGCCTATCCGAAGATCGGAAATAATGAGCTCTGAGCTCGTTCCGTAGGGTAACGTCTGGCTGTCTCGTCAGAGACTGCAGCAGATCAAACAGTTAATTACACACACACACACACACACACACACACACTATTTTTTTTTTATTTTCAAAGTGACTAAAAAGTTATAAAGCTGGAAGAGAAAATCAAACATTATATTAAACAGAAAAGACGCCGTGCACATGAGAACAGTGCAAAATTATCAGCCGGTTGGTGCAGGTTATTTCTTTATTTCTGGAGCAGAAAGAAAAAAACGTGCTCACGAAGAATGTCCCTCAGGATATTAACGCTGGCCAGGCGGCTCTCTTACCCATGTCTCAGGTGAGACTTAGGTGTTTGCAGTCCAGATGTCCCTAAGCACTCCCTCCATAAATTTACAAACCTAAATACTCCTCACTCCGTGACTTCTTTTCGAGTGCTACCAACTTACTTTGTGTTCAAGTGATAAAACATTTAGTGAAGACGGTAAAGGATGGTTTTCATATAGTCAAAGCGAATAGTTTGTGTGTTGGTAAAGAAACAATGAAGCACTGTAAAATGTAGCTATCCACAAAACATGACCAGGCACTAGCAGCCCAGAGCGTTGCTCCCCTGACATGCCCCACTTAGGAGGGGCTTGTACCTCTAGCGTTCATGAACTTAGGATAGAGAAAAGCGAGAGATATTTCAGTTAGTGATGCAAGAGAGAGAGAGAGAGAGAGAGAGAGAGAGAGAGAGAGAGAGAGAGAGAGAGTGTGAGTGTGTGTGTGTGTGTGTGTGTGTGTGTGTGTGTGTGTGTGTGTGTGTGTGTGTGTGTGTGTGTGTGTGTGTGTGTGTGTGTGTGTGTGTGTGTGTGTGTGTGTGTGTGTGTGTGTGTGTGTGTGTGTGTGTGTGTGTGTGTGTGTGTGTGTGTGTGTGTGTGTGTGTGTGTGTGTGTGTGTGGGCGTGCGTGTGTAACTGACTGACTGTATATACGTAGAATGTGTCGAGGGTTCTCAGACGGGGTAAGCGGGGCGGAGTGTTTGTAAATGACAGGCGGTGGAAAAGAGGCGAAGCGCTGGTACTCGTGGCGTTGAGGCTGCGGAAAAGGACAGATAGGGTTATATGGAGTCCAAACCAGGCGATGAAGAGGAACTGAATTTCTCTCTCTCTCTCTCTCTCTCTCGTGTGTGTGTGTGTATTCACTGTTTGATCTGCTGCAGTCTCTGACGAGACAGCCAGACGTTACCCTACGGAGCGAGCTCAGAGCTCATTATTTCCGATCTTGGGATAGGTCTGAGACAAGGCACACACCACACACCGGGACAACAAGGTCACAACTCCTCTCATCCCGTCTACTCTGCTAGGTGAACAGGGGCTACACGTGAAAGGAGACACCCAAATATCTCCACCCGGCCGGGGAATCGAACCCCGGTTGTGTGTGTGTGTGTGTGTGTGTGTGTGTGTGTGTGTGTGTGTGTGTGTGTGTGTGTGTGTGTGCTCGCCATTTTATATGGTTTATTTTGCAGATTTATATGTCACTGTGTGTCCCGTATTCTTTTAATTTCTCTCATCAATGACATTTTTGAGAGTTGCAGAAACTATAGAGATTCTTAGTTCGGTTTCTCATTGGCGATTTTTTTCTTCTTATTAATAATGTTAGATCTCTGGTAAACCGTCACTAGAATCATGAAAACATCCTTGAAAGTCCAAGTAACTTCTGCTCATTTCTGACCCTATGAAGCATCTTTTATTGCAAATATCTTCGAAACAAACTGTTGAATTAATAAAACGGTTTTGTACATCTTGAAATGAGTTGAAATGATTTACCGTAATGTATCTGTGTGTGTGTGTGTGTGGGGGGGGGTAGGGGTAGTTAGAAAACAATATTTAGGATGATACATGGAGGAGTTTAAGTGTAAGAAGATAAGTAGGCTGGTGTCCTTTCCTAATCTGAGCGGTGAATATACAGGCCAGCATATTTTTTAAGACGCGATATTACGTTTTATTGCAAGACAAAGGGGGATAAAAATGTGAGGATTTGTTATGCTGCGAGGGGAAAATGAAAGAGAAAAATACATAATAGTGTGATATTTTTCTTTGTAATATTACTACCCACACTGGTTTTGTAATCTTTTTCTTCTTGCATTTCTCTCTCTCTCTCTCTCTCTCTCTCTCTCTCTCTCTCTCTCTCTCTCTCTCTCTCTCTCTCTCTCTCTCTCTCTCTCTCTCTCTCTCTCTCTCAATAGTTGAATTATTTTGTTTAGTAGTAGGTGTGTTCTTAGGATGAAAGAAAACACGATGTGGGTGACTGTTAAACCAAATAAAAAAAAAAAAAAAACTCGATACTATATATTCTTTTTTTTTATGGATTTTGGTAAAACTTTCGCTGTTGCCTTAGAAATATCTAAAACTTTTGATAGAGTCTGGCACAAAGCTTTGATCTCCAAGCTACCATCCTACGGTTTCTATCCCTCTCCCAGTAGCTTCTTCTCAAGTGTCCTTTCTGACCTTTCTATTGCTGCTGTGGTAGACAGTCACTGCTCTTCTCCAAAGTCTGTCAACAGTGGTGTTCCTCAAGGTTTTGTCCCGTTATCCACTCTCTTCCTATCATTCATCAAAGTTCTTGTATTCTTGTCTTATCTACTCCTACGGTGATGATATCAACCTGTACTTTTCCACGTCTTTTCATAGACGACCAACCCTTTAGGAAGTAAATAGATCACGCTGGGAAGCCATAGATTGCCTGATCTTTCTAACATTTCTGATGTTCAATGCCTCAAAACTCAAGTCCTCCGTCTACCAACTCGACACAACCTTCCAAAGAATTCTCCCCTCTCCCATAATGACACTGAACTGTCTCCCTCTTCTAAACTGAACATCATCTTTCTATCATTTACTTACATATAATCTAATTCGGAAGCTTATCATCTCATCTTTAGCTAAAAGAGCTTTTATGATGTTAGTCGTCGTCTTCGCCAGTTTTTCTTACCCACCTTCCTCCTTACGAGTAGCAGCTAACTGCACAGGTGCCATATCCGTGCATTTAAGGAGTATCCTTCACATTTATACTTGCGGGTTGAGATTCCACTCGTACTGCTCTTATACACCGTGAAATAAAAAAAATTTCTTGTCTTATTAACTGCTTTAACTGACAGTCTTCAGCCTTTCTCCCATCACCGGAATGTTACATCTCTTGTTATCTTCTACCACAGTTTTCATGGCAACTGCTCTTCTGATCTAACTGCATATAATCCTTCAACCGGCTCCCTCGCTGAGCAAGACACTTCTTTTTCTGTCTTATTCAGTCCATCTCCCTAATATAAGAGCTAATCAGTATTTTCAGTCATTCATCCCTTTCTCTGGTAAATTCTGGAATTTCCTGCTAGCTTCTGTGTTTCCTCCTCTCTATAACTTGAACCTTTTTAGAGGGAGGATTTAAGATAATTTTACCATTTTACCTAATGTTGCTTTAGAAGCAACATTAGAACTCTCTCTCTCTCTCTCTCTCTCTCTCTCTCTCTCTCTCTCTCTCTCTCTCTCTCTCTCTCTCTCTCTCCATTTTTCCTTGTATAAATGTAAGCAGCGTCTGGATTCAGTTCGGGGCAAATATCGTACTCGTGAGGTCCCTTGTTTTGTTTGTGAATGGCAAGCATCTCTGGAATATTGATAGCGTAACGGAGTGAGCCATCTCGTTTTAAGACTGTGCCATATATTTATTAATTTACGATGCCCTTTTTTAAATTTTCTTTATGATAGCATTTGTTTACGATGCTGTTCGCTGTACCATTTATTTAGGATGCCATTGGATTTGTGATGCTACTTGTTTATTACACCATTAAGTTTACAATACCTTTTATTTACAGCATAATTTCATTGCCTGTCTGTCTGTTTGTCTGTTGTTTTGTCTCTGCCGCTGTCTCTGTCTGTCTCTCCGTCTCTCTTTCTCTCTGTCTGTCTCTTCTGTCTCTATCTCTATCTCTGTGTTTCTCTCTCTCTCTCTCTCTCTCTCTCTCTCTCTCTCTCTCTCTCTCTCTCTCTCTCTCTCTCTCTCTCTCTCTCTCCTTCCCAATTTTCCTGACACGTACCAAACTTTACATTCCCGTCTTTACGTTGCGTCTTGTGCCTCTATACATGCAGCAATCCAGGGCCTTTAGGAGCCGCCCGTGCGAATGGCTGGAGGAATGGGCAGTTTTGAACCAACATGCATCCGTGTTTCATCTATGTATGCAAATGTGCCAAGCAGTTAGGAGAGAGAGAGAGAGAGAGAGAGAGAGAGAGAGAGAGAGAGAGAGAGAGAGAGAGTATAAGGGGGACCACCTCAGTTCCTTCACTTCTTTACCGGCTCACCTCATCACCTTGCCCGTCTCATCATTCACTTTTCCTTACGCT
>NC_059301.1:30673911-30676411 GCF_017591435.1 Portunus trituberculatus
CCAGAAATCTCGAGAGGAGTTAGAATTGGAAAGACTTTGACATTTTCTATTGATGAAAGAGTTTTTAGTAAGTTGGAGAATAGATTTGGCATGATTACGGGCAGAAATATATAGGGCATGAGTTTCAGCAGTTGGATGGCTACGGAACCGTTTGTGAGCCGCCTCTATCATTGACAGCACGAGAACAAGCAGAGTTAAACCAAGGCTTTTTAGCTTTAGGGTTAGAGAAAGTATGAGGAATGTATAGCTCCATGCCAGAGATAATCACCTCTGTTATGCGCTCGGCACAAAGAGAAGGATCTCTGACATGAAAACAATAATCATCCCAAGGGAAATCAGAATAGTACTGCCTTAGTTCCTCCCACTTAGCAGAGTTAAAATGCCAGAAGCACCTCCGCTTAGGCGGGTCCTGAGGCTGCACTGGAGTGATAGAACTGGTAACGGAAATTAGATTGTGGTCGGAGGAGCCCAACGGAGAGGAAAGTTTAACAGAGTAAGCAGAAGGGTTGGAGGTTAGGAAAAGATCAAGAATGTTGGGCGTGTCTCCAAGGCGGTCAGGAATACGGGTAGGGAACTTCACTAGCTGCTCTAGGTCATGAATAGTATTTATCGTTTCATTTTTCCTTCCTTTTACATTTACACCATATCGAGATACATTATATAAACCACCACCACCACCACCCCGATGCCCAGCCGTCATGTGGCAGTCTTCTTCGTTCCTCACAGCCATCAGTGTTCCCTGCCCCTCTTTCCATTGGTGTGTGGCAGCGGGCGGCCTTCCTGGCCCCCTTGCTTGGTGCTTCGTTCCCCCACGTCCCTCCTGACACACTTCGTCCACCACAATGTGTCCTTCCACTTCGTCGTAGTTCTTCCACCTCCCATTTGTCTGCTCTCTTTGTCAGTCTTCCCTCCTCCATCCCTCCTCATGTCCTTCCAGCTGTGGTCCTCTCTTTAGTGTGTATGTGTGTGTGTGTGTGTGTGTGTGTGTGTGTGTGTGTGTAAAGGCAAATATATTACATACGTGTGCGCGCACGCACGTATACACACACACACACACACACACACACACACACACACACACACACACACACACACACACACACACACACACACACTCACTCACTCACTCACTCTCTCTCTCTCTCTCTCTCTCTCTCTCTCTCTCTCTCTCTCTCTCTCTCTCTCTCTCTCTCTCTCTTAAATAATGATAATAACATCGGCATCAACAGCAGCAAACTAAAGAATATTATTATTATTATTATTATTATTATTATTATTATTATTATTGTTATTATCATTATTCTTAAAGCTACAGAAACATTTGAACTGTCTGTCATCTTATTCTCCTCATGTCGTAAGATAGACGATAGAAAAAAAGAAAGAGTAAAACGACTCCTGACTTGGAAATGTAACATGTTCATAAACAAAACATAGTAAATAAGTATAGAAAAATGAAAAAGAGGAAAAAAAAAAAAGCTAATGAAAATAAATATTGCATGGGTAAAGTTTTGTACATTAGCATTATTATTATTTTCCTCACAGCACATCATCTTAATAACACTACTGACAAAATGGGGGAAAAAAAAGAAAAACGTATAAAAAATGATCACATAGATTGGTACACGTGGTGGTGGTGTTATTGTCGCTGTTATTGATGGGTGTAGTGGTGGTGGTGGTGCTGCTGGTGGTCGTACTGTTACTGTTTTCGTTTTATGTATGGCAGTTTCACCCCATGGTTTTTTCATGCCTGTCAGAATCTCATCTCCATCCGTGCGAACAGTTCCCGGATAAAGAAAAGTCATCGTCAGTAATATTAGTTTCCGAGACATGTAACGGGATTGGGTTGTCACGCGACCCCGCACGTATTTCCTGGATTGGTTTTGTTGTTGTCGCTTATCTCGCTATCGCTCAAACTTCTTCATTCGCTGCACTGTATAGATGGAGGTGAACGTGCGGCGCGTGTTTCTGTTTTTGCCTTTATTTTGTTATTTATCTTTATGGACCATCCGTTCCCGTGTATATAAATAAGCTGAAAGAAATACTACTGCCAATAGCTATGGCTGCAGTTCATGGGAAGCTTCATTCCGGCGGGATTTTACGTCAAACGAGACATTTGTTGGGAAATTTTGTGAATCCAGGGAGTTATGTGCAAGCCAATCAGACCTGCGGGGGAAGGAAGTAAGTTCGGAGAGGGGGAAGAAGGAATGAATCTAATCACAACTTGAGACACTGACACGCTTGACTACTACACTTCAGACACTACTACTGTATCACTACACTTAATACATACGGACAGATTTAATCATTACTCTTAACCTAACATAATTGACTACTACACTTAAGGAACACACTCAAGCAAACACTTAACAGATATCGTGTACTTGCTATTATAGAAACATAGAAATAGGACGCACTCTTACGTTATTACACTCGTAAGCTATTACACATTTAATAACTACACCTGAAGTACACTTGGATTTAAGAACTACTACAATTAGAT
>NC_059301.1:30681411-30686411 GCF_017591435.1 Portunus trituberculatus
CACAAATGAATGGATAGATCAATGGAATATTCTGGTCCAGGATGAAGAAGATAAAGTATGAAGGGAAAAGAAAGGAAATAAATAAGCTTTGAATGATGAGATAAAGAACGGAGAGATGGAGGAAGCGAAAAAGGGGAAAACAAAGAAATGACGTGAATTAACAGGAAACAAGAGAAAGAGGGAGGGAAGGAAGGAAGGAAGGAAGGAAGGAAGTGGAGAGAAAAAGAAATGCACTTGAAGTAGACAGGAAAGGACATGAATAAACACAGAGGGAAGGAATAAAAGGAAAGGAAGACAAAGAATAGACACGCAAAAAAGAGAGTAATGAAACCTCGTGTGGGAATATAGTTAAAAGACATGAAGGAAGAGGAAAGGAAGGAAGGAAGGAAAGAATGAGGAGGGGAAAGTAAAAAAATTAAAATAGCCCTGTGGAGAGAAGTATAGTCGGTGCCAGGAAGAGGAGGAAGAGGAAGAAACAGGTTGAAAGAGGAGGCACATCTGAAATGTAGCAGGGAAATGGAGGAAAGGAAGAGAGGAAAGAAAGAAAGAAAGAAAGAAACACTAGGGTGGAATAATTACAGTAGTATTGGTGAACGTGTGTGTGTGTGTGTGTGTGTGTGTGTGTGTGTGTGTGTGTGTGTGTGTGTGTGTGTCAGTGGTGTGTATGAGTGTGTGTGCGTGCGTACGAGTGTGAGTGAAAGAGATAAATTAATACGCGGTGATTGGTTCTCGGTAACGGTGTGAAGAGGTTTCTTATTGGTCTATCGAGGCGAGGCGCAGCGAAGTGTGATTGGACGATATTCTGGTTGTTTGTGAGCACTGGTGGGGGATTTGGCTGCGCTGTGCTCTCTATGTGCTGTGGCTTATTGGAGAGTGAGCTGGCGATGAGAGGTGATATTAATGTGGTGCTGCTCCTGGCAATAGTAACAGGAGGAGGAGGAGGAGGAGAAAGAGGAAGTGCAAGGGTGATGGTAGTGTTAGTTGTGATGGAGGAAACCGGTACTGAAGTGATGAAATAGTTATGATGGAGGAAGCCAGTACTGGAGTGATGAAATTAACTGTTTGTGGTGACGGTGGTGGTGATGCGTTAGGAAGAGGAAGAGTACAAATTAGTATTGTTAGTGATGATGAAGTCAGTACTGGAGTGATGATTTGAGCGGTGTCTTTTGGTGATGGGAAGTCTAGAAGATGTCCTTTGCTGTATAATGAAGGAAAGAAACTAATGACGGTGGTGTTAATGGTGACGGAGACACTGATTAGATATACTGCGTCTTGGATGGTCATTTTATACTCTTGATAGCTGGCAGTAGTTAGGATTTAAAGCATCTTGGGTAACGTATAGCTCAGTATAATGGTGGTGATAGTGGCGAGTGGTGGAAATATAGTGGTTGGTTTTTTGGGATACGAAGTGGTGTGTTGATGGTGACACTGGTGATAGATAGGTACTCTTGTAGTGGTGATACAAAAGCTGGTGTCTTGGCTGTCGTGTGGTGAAAGAGTTACCTTCGTGGTGGTAAGTAAGTAAGTAAGTAAGTAAGTAATGGTTTATTGCCTATTAGCATAAATACATTTGAGAAAGACATGTTTACAAACGAAAAGAAAAATGGCAGAGACTGTCAAGCCGAAGCTTCCCGACAGTCACATTTATGTACATAACTATGATTATTGTTTACACCAACACCAATTAGCAATATTTTAGGTAAATTGCCTAAAGAATCATTTAGGTAACTAGAATAGTAATAATAACAACCATATCTAATAATGACAAGAACAAAGCTAAGCAAATCACAATAAACACACTGCAAATTCAAAAACGATCAATGATAATAATAATGAAAATTATAATAATAATAACAGTAATACCATTACTACCATTACCATCACTACAAATAATAATAATAATAATAATAATAATAATAATAATAATAATAATAATAATAATTACAATAATAATAATCATAATAACGATATAATAATAATAATAATAATAATAATAATAATAATAATAATAATAATAATAATAATAATAATAATAATAATAATCCTGTTAATAACATTATGCTATAATTATAATAACAGTAAATGAAAAGAAAAGACTAAACCTAACACGAAAGGAAATTAATACCGCATACTACAATATCACATTAGAAGATACATCTATAAAAATCTGTTTGTTATACATGGTAAAAGGCAAAGAGGAAGGGAAAATCTTAGATAGAAATGTGGTAAGTGTTTGGTATCCTAGAGTTGTTTGTGGTGGTGATGGTGAACGTGGTGGACCAGGATTCATGTTGTAGTGATGGTGGTTGTGGCAGTGGTGGTGATTGTGGCGGCGGTGGCAGTGGTGGTGGTGGTGGTGGTGGCATAGTGGTGAGGAAATGAAGTGGCGGTAACACTGTCCACCATCTGCTCCCCTCTCCTTCTGCGAAAGAGCAGTTCTCAACAAATTTGCCTTAACCCCCTTTTCCTCTCTCCCACTGTGTACCTTGAATCTCTCTCTCTCTCTCTCTCTCTCTCTCTCTCTCTCTCTCTCTCTCTCTCTCTCTCTCTCCGTGTATGTGTGTGTGTTCATCTCTTCCTTCGTCTCTTCTTGCTTCATCTAATCTCTCCTCTTCTCCCATCTCCTCTCCTTTCCTCTCTTTCTCTCCTATCCTCTTCTCTCCTCTCCTCTCCTCTCCTCTCTCCTCCCTCCCTCCCTCCCTCCCTCCCTCCCTCCCTCCCTCCCTCCCTCCCTCCTCCCTCCCTCCCTCCCTCCCTCCCTCCTCCCTCCCTCCCTCCCTTCTTTTCTCCCGGCAATATAATGAGGTGCCTCACATATTACCAGCCGGGGCATCCGTGTTTCACTTAAGGAGGCACGCGGGAGAGCCCACATTCTACTCCCCCGCCACAAGAAGCCAAGCCGAGCGGATAGCCACGAAAAATTTACCCCAAGAAATATAATCCAGCTACTAGTTTTTTAATCTGCATATTTACTCGCAACATCTCGGGATTAGGAAGATAACGCGCTTCTGAAGTGTGGTACTTACTTATTTGTGGGTTATCTCTCTCTCTCTCTCTCTCTCTCTCTCTCTCTCTCTCTCTCTCGTTCTTCTCCTCGTCTTCCTCTTCTGTCGTGATCTCGTCCGTTCCTGTGGTGGTTCCATGCTCCTTCACTCCCTCAAGACTCCATTTCCACTTTCATTAACTCAAGGCCCGAATGGAAAGGAAGTGAGAGAGAGAGAGAGAGAGAGAGAGAGAGAGAGAGAGAGAGAGAGAGAGAGAGAGAGTGAGTGAGTGTGAGAGTGAGTGAAAATGAGTTTTCCATGAAAGGAGACACACCCAAATATCTCCACCCGGCCGGGGAATCGAACCCCGGTCCTCTGGCTTGTGAAGCCAGTGCTCTAACCACTGAGCTACCGGGTGTGTGTGTGTGTGTGTGTGTGTGTGTGTGTGTGTGTGTGTGTGTGGATAGAGGAGAGGCGACATAGAATGAGAGCGGAATAGGGAATAAAACTTTTTTCTGCAGTCTATTCCGATCAACTTGTGTTTATTTCTTTAATTGCTTGTCTGAACCAAATCAGTGCTCGGGGAAGTTCTTTGATGGTTCATTGAGGCGGAAGAGAGGGAGCGACGCGGCGGGGGATAAATGAAGGGTGGGAGGAAGGGAGGAGGAGGAGGAGGGATGGACGTGCTGTGAGAGCTTTCCTAATGTTTAGGTTCGCCACAGCCTCGCAGGGACACGGGACACAGGACACAGGACACAGTACACGGGACACGGGACACGGGGGACACACGCCAGCCCATCGAGGCCACAACTGCCATCCCGCCCATCGCCAGGCTTCTATTCTGCCAAACTTGAAGAATTCCAAACTTTTCCAAGAGAAATACGGAGTTCCGCGAGTTGTAATTGAAGTTTATAAATGTTTGATAGAGCAAATTATTCCTTTGTGGTGCCGTTACTTAAAATGCATCAGTGGAAGAAAAGATAAATCTCTCTCTCTCTCTCTCTCTCTCTCTCTCTCTCTCTCTCTCTCTCTCTCTCTCTCTCTGTCTGTCTGTCTGAGCGTGAACTCTGTATTGTAAACTAAATCACCAGAATTTTTCTTCAGGAATCTCGCTGAAATCCTTGTCATTTCGCTTCCACATTGTGAAACAGTCACTCACTCTGATATACTCGTGAATCTTTATTTTTCAAGCATCGCGTCCTAGACATTTCACAAATATCTCCCTCTGTATTGGATCTCAAATTATACTATTCGACAAGATTATTGATATTTTTGTTACTGTGTGTATGTATGGTGGATGTTTTGTGTGTCCTGTTGTGTTCTATACTGTCATTTTTTTGTTATTCCGTGATGATTCTTCTGTTGGTACACTCTTTTCTCTGGATCTCACTTTCACATCCAGGCTCGAGCTTATGGATTATCCCGACTCCACACACACACACACACACACACACACACACACACACACACACACACACACACACACACACACACACACACACACACACACACACACACACACACACACACACACACACACACACACACACACACACACACACACGTCGTTTCCATTGTCGAATTACGTAATTTTTCCACTGTCCACTCACGCTTTCATCATACAACTCAACGTTTCATCATGCCTCTACCCGTCTTATGTTGCTGCATTCATTCATCAGGTTCCACTACATTAATTCAAGAGTTCCACCTGAGAGAGTGAAATTTGTATGAACGGTTTTATTTAAATTATGGAGAGAAAAATATGGCTGGAAAGGGAGAAATTGTGTCTTAAATAGGTAGTGTTAGAAGAATGAAGTAGAATCAGCTGTAAGGTTGTTGGTGAACCGAATAAAAAAAAAAAAAGGCTTGATAGGGAGAAATTGTCTTAAATAGATAGTGTTAGAAGAATGAAGTAGAATCGTATTTTTTTTTTTCTGCAGGTTGTAAGGTTGCTGGTGTGCCCAACAGGAAGTTTTATAAAATTAGACTAATTTATTGGTGTATAATATGTGGGCA
>NC_059301.1:30691411-30706411 GCF_017591435.1 Portunus trituberculatus
TAGAGATGTATCGGATGTCGAGTTTCAGACATCCGCGGATGCGGATGTATATGCGGATGTCATTTTGTGGATGCAAATGTGGATGCGGATGTCAGTCTCTGCTAAAATGCGGATGCAAATGCGGATGCGGATATCAAAATATGAAATCCTCGCGGATGCGGATGCGGATGTTTTTACGTCAAACGCTCTGACCAAGAGGACAAACAAAAAAAAAAGCCTGCTTCATTATCAGACTATGCAGACAGCAGCAGAAGTAACAAATAAAAACAAGGTGGGAGAACCAAAATACTGCCAAATGAGTTCGAATGGGTTAGAATGGTTAGAAGCATCCCATAATTTTGCACTCTGAAAATACTCAGCACCATTCCTTTGCTTAGCATCTGTCTTTGCTTTTTGCTAAGGTGTTTTTTCTATATTTATTTTTCTTCCAACTTCTTTCTCTCTTTTCCATCAACTCTTCAAACTGTTCTTTATGCACTGATTTCAAGTGGTTTTTCGAAGATGTAGTTCCACGTCCCTTTCGTGAATAATCTTTCTTGCGCAACAAAATTTTGCTAGGTCACTTGACTCACTCATGAAATATTTCCACACTTCACTGCTATGTGACGCTGTTTTTCAGCTGCTATAGCAGACAGCACACAGAGCAATAAGGCTTTGTAAACTTGATTATGATATCCTTTTAAACACACACTGGCAAACTGTTTATCAGCGAGGAGCAAGCAAGGAAGGAGCAGTACTTCTTACTTCGAAGGCAAACTCTTACCAAACTGATGACCTGCCAGTGTACTATGTAGGATTTATGTTCAGAATTCCTGTTTACAACTTATGGATCAGTATTATAAATTTTCGAGATGCTTAGCAAATGTGAAAAGAAAATTACTGTATTATAATGCTTCATTGCATTGAATTCTAGTAAGGAATACATCGAAAAGCCCTCTATAATAGTAATAATAATGATAATAATAATATTATAATAATAATAATAATAATAATATTATTAAAATAATAGCCAATATAGTAGGTTCCTCTGTGAATTTTTTTTTCATCGGCAACTCACTATATCAGAGGAAACAGGCGACGACAGGAAAACTCCAGCGATAAGAAGAGCTCGGCGCTGTCGGTTCATATTTTTCAATATTATTATTTGTATAATTATGGAACATTCGCAATAAATGTATTTAAGGAAGAAACACTGAATTCTATCATGTGAAGTGGGAATAAGGTCTAAGACTGCAATGTACGACATTACTCAGCCACACGACACACGCATTACAATCTCTCTCTCTCTCTCTCTCTCTCTCTCTCTCTCTCTCTCTCTCTCTCTCTCTCTCTCTCTCTCTCTCTCTATCCCTCGGGAGTTTGGGTGAAGGTGATAAGCAAGGGTGATAAGCCTCCTCTCCATCTCCCTCTTCACCTCACACACACACACACACACACACACACACACACACACACACACACACACACACACACACACACACACACACACACACACACACACACACACACACACTCTGTCGTTACTAAGTTTCTAGCATTCCACCATTCACAGTTTGCTATTTATTTACTATGTATTTGTACTTCATGGTCACTATGTCAAATTCGCTCCCTCCTCTTGCCATTCCCCTAAATTCTAGACACATTACGTTGTTTGAAAGGAAATGAATGCGTGATATTATTTGCTTTAGTTTTACTAGATAATTAATTTATTAGACATCAATAAATTTACTCCACATTTCTAAGCTCTGTCTGAACTCTAAGTCTGTAAGCACTAGGCAGTACTCTGCGAATCTGTGACTGCGTGTCCATATATTACTCTATAATCTATAGATTGTGCATTGCATAAAACACATCCGCATCCACACATCCTCTGTAGAGTGCGGATGCCGATATATATTTCCTCATAAAAGCGGATGCGGAGGCGGACGCGGATGTTCAGATTATTACAACTACGGATGCGGATGCGGATGCGGATGCGGATATCCGATACATCTCTAATATATATATATATATATATATATATATATATATATATATATATATATATTCATTTATTTATTTATTTATTTATTTACTTATTTTTATTTTTATTTTTATTTTTATTATTAGTGTGGGTGTGTGTGTGTATGTGGGTGTGTGTGAGCGCGTGCGTGTGCGCGTGCGCGAGCGTGCTATTTTCTTCCCTTCGTTGTCATAAATGCGGAGTGAGAAGTTCATGTTCTTTAATGCCGAGGATCAGGTTGTAATCCTCAAGTTATGACGCGTGAACTTAATTACACTATTAGTCACCTTGGAGTGTGTGGAGGAAAGACTGGGAAAAAGAAAAAGAACGCGGCTTAAGCAACGATCAGGGAACTGTTGATGAGAATCGTTACGTGTAATTAACTTGTTACGTTTTACTCGTTAGATGTTTGGTGTTTGTGTTGGTTTTTGTGTTCTTAAGATATGTGATAATGATGATTGTAGGGAGTGACGCTCTAAAGCTTCGAAGAATCAAGAGAGGGAATGAATATAAGAGAGGTTAACACACTTGGGGAGACACTGGCTGCACCTCCACCCTCCAACTCTGATCTACAGCTCTGTACATAAAGGCATTATTAGACTTCCCATTGCCGGCTTATATAACTACTCATTACAGTGATGATGATGATGGAAGTGTTATAAAATGTAGGAAGGGTGATGATATGACGATAGTGGTGATTGTTTTTGAGAATAAAAGTAGCTGCTGTAACATGAATGATAATAGTGATAATAATGATACTACTGCTGGTGCTACTACTACTACTACTACTACTACTACTACTACTACTACTACTACTACTACTACTACTACTACTACTACTACTACTACTGTTTCTGCTGCTGCTGATGATGATGATGCTGCTGCTGCTATAGTATTATTACTATTCCACTAATAATCGTAGTCATAATAATGATAATGATAACAGTAATAATAATAATGTTGAAAATAATGATAATAAAAATTATAATAACGATAGTAATAATAATAATAATAATAATAATAATAATAATAATGGCAGTAATAATGGCAGTAATAATGATAACGATAATAATAATAACAATAATAATAATGATGATGATAATAATAATTATGATAGTAATAATAATAATGATAATAACTAATAAAAATAATAATAATGATAATAATAATAATGATAATAATAATAATAATAATAATGGAGGAGGAGGCGAAGAGAACAGCGGTGCAGGGAGGTGACTTTATCCCGATTAGTTTCGCTGATGCTTCTTCAGGGGCGAAACTAGTCGGGAATAAACTCACCTCCCTACTCCTGTTTCTCTTCACCTCCTCGTCCAACTTGTCTGAATGTCTGAACAAAAATAATAATAATAATAACAAACTACATCCAAAGGAAACTTAATGAAATACTGAACTTACATGTAATATATGAAAACAGAATCACTCATTAAATTCATACTCGTGAATGCTGTTACTGGAATGAAAACGAAATACTTTATCTTTAACATAAATAATTCACATATAGATATACGTACAAATACCAGCCACGAAGATAATTGAACTTGAAAGACACTGCATTGCACCCTGTATTGTAAAGGAAGAGCCAAGTATACTGCAGTGTTTTATTTAGTATCAGGTCGTTAGGGAAATTTAAAAGAACATTCTATTGATCATCTTTCTACTTCAGTGTTTGGTAGAGAAGAAGAGATATGCAGGAAGAAATTGAATTATAAATAGATTGATTGGTGAATGGAATAATCTCAATAATCAGGTTGTTAGTGCCGAGTCAATAGGGAACTGTAAAAGACCAGACATGCTTATGAATGGGTATGGCAATGGAAATAGATGTGGTGAATTCATACAGAGATTGCCACGACAATGTCTGGTGGTTTCTCGTATCTTTTCTTATTTTTTTGTGCTCGTGTTTTTTAAAATTTAATTTGAATCAAAATATGAACTTTCACTGTACTACATTTGAAAGGAGGATAGAATATGTACGTTTGAAATCACATTTGTAACCTTGAACTGTGGAATATTAAATGCGTACAATTATACTTGCATACATACATACATACATACATATATACATACATACATATATATACACATACATGCATGCATATACATAAATACATATTACACACATATGTACATACGTGCGCGTTGTAAAAGGCCTGTACATGTAGAATTATGAAATCAGCGATCGGGTTTCATGATTGGGTCAAATAACGAAAATGTACAGTAATTAGTTTAGCGCACGGCTTGTCTTTGTTCATTTCACGATAATCACAGTCAATGATACAATGTGTGAGCGTGTAACAATAGCACCTGCCTACCCGCTGTGTGTGTGTGTGTGTGTAATTCACTGTGTGTGTGTGTGTGTGTGTGTGTGTGTGTGTGTGTGTGTGTGTGTGTGTGTGTGTGGGGTTAATGGATTAAACATAATTTTGTTTGAGAATGAAACAACAATAATACTTCAGTCATAACATTCTGTCCTCTCTCTCTCTCTCTCTCTCTCTCTCTCTCTCTCTCTCTCTCTCTCTCTCTCTCTCTCTCTCTCTCTCTCTCTCTCTCTCTCTCTCTCTCTCTCTCTCTCTCTCTCTCTCTCTCTCTCTCTCTCTCTCTCTCTCTCTCTCTCTCTCTCTCTCTCTCTCTCTCTCTCTCTCTCTCTCTCTCTCTCTCTTTTTTTTTTTTTTATTTAAACAAAACTTAATACAAAGGAACATGTACCCAAAGGCGCACTGTCGTGTGCTACCTATTCTAAGGGTACTACAATCTATTTCTCTACAATATTTACAAGACTTAAAAATAGATAATATACAAGATGGTCAGCATGTAAATGGAGCACTATTCGTTTCACTTCACTAGCACTATTCACGCACTGCACTACACTGAGTGTCACGTCACAAAGAGTGTCAGAGGAGTTGGCAGTGTCTGTCTCCACTTATGTGCCATCAGTTTGACACTGTGAGTGTTCATCTCCTGGACGTGAGGCACCGCGGCCGTGAACAAGTTCCACATCCTGGAGACGCGTCCTGCGAAGGTGCGTTGATGCTGACACCCGTGGGATCGCGGCACCTCTACGGCGTCACCACCATTGAGCACCGTTCTCGTGCTCCGTGCGGTGACTCTTAGAGGATGACGCAGCCCTGCCAGATGTGGCACTCTTTGCACCTGTGCCTTATGGAACACTACGATCGCCGCCACGTCTCTGCGGTGTTCCAGTGAATCAAGGGGACGCTCAGGCTCTGGGTGAGGTGGTAGTGCAGCATCTACTAGCCGTATGGCGCGGCGTTGGATGCTGTCCAGTCTCCTTCTGTGTGTGGCGGCACAGGACATCCAGGAGAGAGCTGCGTATTCAAGGTGGGGCCGCACCTGTGCCTTGTACAGCAGCAGTCTCCCCTTCCTGTCGAGGAAACTGGCGATCCTTCTGAGAGCGGAGATCCTGTGAGAGGCTTTCTTGGCAATGGTTTTGACATGCCTGTCAAACCTCAGCCCTCGATCCACCTCCACTCCAAGTATCTTGACGTCATCTTGGAGTGGGAGAGCAGCAGCGCCAAAGACAACTTTCCTGCCATTGCTGCCATGGCGGCTGGGGACCGAGAGACAACCATTGCTTGTGTCTTCTCCGGCGCGAATGTCACTTGCCAGCGAGCACCCCACTCCTTTATCACTCGTAGCTGCTGATTGATGGCCTCAGCAGCCCGCCCACTGTCCTGGCGTGGATAGGTATAGGAGAGGGTGCAGTCATCAGCATAGGCCATGACTCCTGGCAGTAGCTGGAGAAGATCATCCACGTAGATATTCCACAGGAGTGGGCCAAGAATTGAACCCTGTGGCACTGATGCCTCCACAGGCAGGGACTCAGATGTTTGCCCGTTGACAACCACCTTGAGGCTTCTGTCCTGCAGGTAATTTCCCAAGAGTCGTAGCAAGCCACCCTGGATGCCTTTAGCACGAAGCTTTTCTAGTAATCCGTTGTGCCATACTTTATCAAAAGCTCCTGCTATGTCCAAAGCAACCACTATAGTGTCCTTGCCGTCGTCGAGGGCGTCCTGCCAATGCCTGGTGAGAAGCATCATTAGGTCGGAGGTTGACCTTCCAGGTCTGAACCCAAACTGTTGGTCTGAGAGGAGGGCATTGTCCTTGAGATGGCTACACACCACCTCTGCCACGACCCTCTCAAACACTTTACCCACCACTGACAACAGGGATATGGGTCTGTAGTTTTTGGGTCCGTCCTGGAGCTTTTTGTGTGCAGGAACTACTCGAGCCTCCTTCCACACTGAAGGCCAGACGTTTTCCCGTACACAAGTTGTGAACTTGGGTGAGAGGGGCAGCCAGTTCCTGGGAGCATCGCTTCAGCAGGTGCGGGCTGATGTCATCAGGGCCGGTGGCTTTCTGTGTGTCCAGCCCCGCAATAATCGCTTCACCTGCTGATGCGTCACCTCCACCATGGTGACAGTCTTCTCACATTGCTGGACCAGCTGAGGCGGTGGCTGCTGTGGATTCCCGACCTTCATTTTTCCAGCAAACAAGGAAGCCAGCAACTGTGCCCTCTCCTTACTGCTGGTGGCGACAGTACCGTCCTGCTTGCTGAGGGAGGGATGGATTCTTGGTGGCCAGTTCCTTGTTTGTCCTTAACAAGAGACCACCAAGTTTTGTTTCCTACGCCAGTGCCACACAGTTTCCGGCGCAGGCTTTCCTCCCACTTTTTTAAGGCCCACTTGCTGGTTACCACCATCCTCCTGCATGCAGTCCTCTCTCTCTCTCTCTCTCTCTCTCTCTCTCTCTCTCTCTCCTCTCTCTCTCTCTCTCTCTCTCTCTCTCTCTCTCTCTCTCTCTCTCTCTCTCTCTCTCTCTCTCTCTCTCTCTCTCTCTCTCTCTCTCTCTCTCTCTCTCTCTCTCTCTCTCTCTCTCTCTCTCTCTCTCTCTCTCTCTCTCTCTCTCTCTCTCTCTCTCTCTCTCTCTCTCTCTCTCTCTCTCTCTCTCTCTCTCTCTCTCTCTCTCTCTCTCTCTCTCTCTCTCTCTCTCTCTCTCTCTCTCTCTCTCTCTCTCTCTCTCTCTCTCTCTCTCTCTCTCTCTCTCTCTCTCTCTCTCTCTCTCTCTCTCTCTCTCTCTCTCTCTCTCTCTCTCTCTCTCTCTCTCTCTCTCTCTCTCTCTCTCTCTCTCTCTCTCTCTCTCTCTCTCTCTCTCTCTCTCTCTCTCTCTCTCTCTCTCTCTCTCTCTCTCTCTCTCTCTCTCTCTCTCTCTCTCTCTCTCTCTCTCTCTCTCTCTCTCTCTCTCTCTCTCTCTCTCTCTCTCTCTCTCTCTCTCTCTCTCTCTCTGCGACGTACAAGCACTATTAGTAAACCAGGTTCCGGATCAAAAACAGAAACACGCTAAGTATAAAAGAGGCGACAACCAATACTGCATCCCTTGAAAGTGTGTGTGTGTGTGTGTTTCACTGTTTGATCTGCTGCAGTCTATGACGAGACAGCCAGACGTTACCCTACGGAACGAGCTCAGAGCTCATTATTTCCGATCTTCGGATAGGCTTGAGACCAGGCACACACCACACACCGGGACAACAAGGTCACAACTCCTCGATTTACATCCCGTACCTACTCACTGCTAGGTGAACAGGGGCTACACGTGAAAGGAGACACACCCAAATATCTCCACCCTGTCGGGGAATCGAACACCGGTCAACTGGCTTGTGAAGCCAGCGCTCTAACCACTGAGCTACCGGGCTAGTGTGTGTGTGTGTGTGTGTGTGTGTGTGTGTGTGTGTTTGTGTTTGTTTGTGTTTGTTGTGTGTGTGTGTGTGTGTGTGTGTGTGTGTGTGTGTGTGTGTGTGTGTGTGTGTGTGTGTGTGTGTGTGCGTGGCTTCGGAGAAAAAGAACAGCATGGAGGAGGAGGAGAAATCGAAGAAGTGTTTCATTTTAGCTCACATCGCAGACATTAAGAGCAGAAGAATGGAGACCTGAAGACAATGAAGACACTCGTACAGTTTTACGGCGGGAGCATGGGCGGGATAGGAGTGAGGGTGTGTAAGCAAGTCTTGTGACACAGGCCAGAATGCAGAAGTAGGAGAGATGCATGTTCGCGCTTGGTGGGCCGGTGCTGCGCCCTTGTTCGTTGTGACGGAAGGCAAGGTTATGTAAGAGCCGTGCCTTAGCCTGGAAAAAGAGAGTAGTGGATGGCGGATGAGAGAGAGAGAGAGAGAGAGAGAGAGAGAGAGAGAGAGAGAGAGAGAGAGAATTTGAAAAAAAATGAGAAAAAGGAAAAGAGGTGAACAAACCTATCAAAATAATCCGGAAATAGACACACACATACAAAAGGAAAAAAAAAAAAAAATGGACAGTGGAACACAACTGAGATATTTCAGAGAGAGAACAGCAGAATGACTTAAGTGCTGGAGAGAGAGAGAAACCAATCGGGATCTCATGGCCAGAGAGAGAAAAAAAGGGTTTTGCGAAAGGAGAGAACAAGTGGAATTGAGTACAGAATTCACGGAGACTTTGGAAACGAACTCTCATTACCCAGACATGTGGCCTGGGCTCGCCAGGGAGGCGGGGCAAGACTAGGTGATGAGATGGTCGGCCGATGGATGAGCCAGCCTGCCTTTGTACTGATCGCCGTATTGCCAAGGGAGGAGGAGGAGGAGGAGGAGGAGGAGGAGGAGGAGGAGGAGGAGGAGGAGGAGGAGGAGGAGGAGGAGGAAGAGGAAGAGGAAAAGGAGGGGGAGGAGGATGTGTGTTATACGGAAAAAAATGCTCTCTAAAATGTGTTACTTCGTTTTGATCAAAGATAGGGTGGAACAAGTAAAGTACAAAGTTGGTAGCTTGAGTTTGATATTGTGTAGGTTGAAAAGTTATGTAGTGAAAGATGTTCTGTAAGGTTTGTTACTCAGTTCAGACCAAAGCTGAGATGGGCTTGGTAAAGATATTTGATAATTTGAGTCTACTAGAGTGTATTAGAGTTTTAAACTTTTCAAACTTCAAACTTACGGGACCCTTTCGCACTTCTGGTATTCGGCGGAACCCCCTATAACCCTTTCACCCAATATAGGTGTAACCTCCTACAGGTAATTACAGGCGATAAATTGACGTGGACCTCACGTAGTCACTCAGTATCTCTCTCTCTCTCTCTCTCTCTCTCTCTCTCTCTCTCTCTCTCTCTCTCTCTCTCTCTCTCTCTCTCTCTCTCTCTCTCTCTCTCTCTCTCTCTCTCTCTCTCTCTCTCTCTCTCTCTGATTTCATTCCTTTCATATCCATTCCTGTTCGTATTAATAAATAAAAGTAAGGTTTTGTCAGACGTATATAGTTTTTTGAAACGGAACCTTTGAATGGTCTTCACGAAACCCCGCGGTTCCGAGTAACACATTTTGAGAACCACTGGATTAGTTCAATAGGTACGTTTTTTTTTTTTTTTATGCAAGAGGGAAAACCAGCCAAAGGCAACAAAAGATAAAAAAAAAAGGCCTACTTGAAATGCCAATTCCCTTAAAGATTTATAAAGAATTCGCTAGAATTTAAAGACAAATGTCTTAGAACCTCCCTCTTAAAAGAAGTCAAGTCGTAGGGAGATGGAAATTCAGAAGCATCAGAGAGAGGAGGAAGAAAGCCTTGTGCAGCGAGCCTGCAGGAGGAGGGCAGGCATGCAGTTAATAGGATCTTTAGAGCAGTTAGCATGAAAGTAGCGATAAAAGAAAGAAATGCAACATTTCTGCGGTGACAGAGAGGCTGAAGACAGTCAGTCACAGGAGGGGAATTGATGAGACGAAAAGGTCTTGATTCCACCCTATCTAATAAAACTGTGTGAGTGGAATCCCCCAAACATACGAAGAGTACTCCTTACAAGGACGGATAAGGCCTTTGTACGGAGTTAGCAGTTGGAGGGGCGAAAAAAAAAAATGGCGGAGACGCCTCAGAAGGCCTAACTTCACAGAAGCTGTTTTAGCAAGAGGTGAGATGTGAAGTTTCCAGTTTAGATTATGAGTAAAGGACAGACCGAGGATATTCCGTGTAGAAGAAGGAGACAGTTGAATGTCATTGAAGAAAAGAGGACAGTGGAGGAATTGAGTTTTTGAGGCATTGAACACTACTAAGTTTTCTCTGCCCCAATCAGAAATCTTAGAAAAGATCAGAAGTCAGGCGTTCTGTGGCATCCCTGCGTGATCTGTTCACTTCCTTTGGTGTGTACTTTGAATTTGTGATATAGATTAAAGTGTTTTAGAACCAGAAAGCTTTATTATGTATCGAAAGATGGTTTTTGGATTAACTGGTCTAATAGAATATTAGGTTAGTTTACGTTAAGCTTGTGATAGGATACGTGGCAAGAATACACTCATATTCACAACGGTTAGGTTAGGCTAAGTTAGGTTACGTTGCGTCAGGTTAGGTGAGGTGAGGTTAGCTTACACGCGCCAGGTTCCAGGGAAAAAGGAAACGAGTTGAAAAGTTCCTATGATATAATTAGGAGGTGGAAAAAATCTCTCTCTCTCTCTCTCTCTCTCTCTCTCTCTCTCTCTCTCTCTCTCTCTCTCTCTCTCTCTCTCTCTCTCTCTCTCTCACACACACACACACACACACACACACACACACACACACACACACACACACACACACACACACACACACACACACACACACACACACACACACACAAAAAAAAAACAACTAATATTTCGTTCAAACATTTGCTTAGAATACGTTTGGAGAAAAGTACTCTGAAAAAGGAAACAAGGAATAAAAAAGAAAAAAACTGGAGAAAACTGGTAGAAAAAATAAAGTAAGGAAAAGTGGATATTTTTTTCAGTAGAAGTAGTAAAAGAGAGAGAGAGAGAGAGAGAGAGAGAGAGAGAGAGAGAGAGAGAGAGAGAGAGAGAGAGAGAATATTGGGTCTAGTGGCAGGGCGATGTTGCAGGAAGTCGAGCAGAAGCAGAAAAGTTGGAGAGATCATTAGGTAGATCTTTGAGCCGTCATGTTAAGGAAAGTTAGGCCTGAGAATACTTCAGATCTTTCCCTCCCTCTTATTGGAAACATCAAGACGCGGCGCCAGCATCTGGTGTAGAAGGTTTCCAACTCTCAAGCGTTGGTTTATCATTTGACGTGTTTCTTATTTTGTGTACCAAGGGAGAGATTATTGTTTTGAAAGCTTCTTTGTTTCTCCTTTTTTTCAGAATGTTTTCTTATATTTAGATTGTGTTGTGTGTCTTTTATGTATCGTGTTTATAGGTGTGTGTGTGTGTGTGTGTGTGTGTGTGTGTGTGTGTGTGTGTGTGTGTGTGTGTGTGTGTGTGTGTGTGTTTGGTATTTTGTGTGCCAAAAAATGCATTATTGTTTTGAAAGCTCGTTTGGTTTTCGAGAATGCTTCTATTTTTCCACTTATTGGAATTATTAGGGTATCGGTAATCTTGTGTGTGTTAACTTTGTGCTGTGTCTTAAGTAATGTTTTTATGTGTGTGTGTGTGTGTGTGTGTGTGTGTGTGTGTGTGTGTGTGTGTGTGTGAAAACTAGAGTGATTTTTTTGTAAGGATCCGATTTCAAAATATGTTTTAACTCTTTATGAAAAAAGGAAGGAAATTGCATAGAAAATCAATAGCTAGAGAAAAAGAAAACATCAGATATAAATATTACTTGATTTTGTGATATGGAACGTTCAATGTTTTCTGTTCAGAGAAAGATTTTCTTTTTTAGAAATTTTATGATTTTGGAAACGCCTGTTCCTCTGCTTATTGGAAACACCAATGTCTGGTTATAATCGTTGCTTTATTTGACTTTTATATTATATGTTTATCCTTTGCTGTACCTATTTAATGGAGAGACAGCACTGTGTTGGTGTTATAGATTCCCTTTTAAATATTACTAGTTTTGATTTATAATGCAGATTATAATTTTAATAAAAGAAGATAGAATAGACAGAGATTATAATTTTCCAAGGGTAGTTCGATTTAAGAACACCATCTCTCTCCTTTAAAACGTGAGGGTGCGGTAGCCATAAACTCGCTAAGAAATATAACGAGGTTTAGTTGATATTGCACAATGTAGCATCAGTAGAAACAGGGAGAGCAAGCAGAGGATATTATTTTCCAAGGATCTTTTCATTTAAGAACACGTTTTCTCTCCTCGAAAAAATAGGGCATGGATATTATATGTATTCGTAAGCATATCATTAGTTTGAGTTCGTACTGAACTACAGATGAAGTTAAAAAAAAAGCTTGCAATGATTGTGACTGAAGACGATGCAGGAAAAAAAAAAATCAGGGGATTAGAGAAAAATAATCTTTTGTAGCGATCCTGAACGGAAGCAGCCGAAAGAAAAGGGAAAGAGGAGAACGTTATTAAGAGAAAGCAAGGCAGGCAGAAATTGGATAGGACGATAAAGTAAGAGGTCTGGCAGGATAATTTCCAGACAGCTAACAAAGACGATTGGACAACGGTATAGAGAAAATTTTATGAATTGATGATAATAATATTGGGATGTCGATATATTTCCTCTATGGTTGTCTGGATTAACCCATTGGCAGTGAATTCCCCGCAAGCTCAGTGTAGTGTGTCAAGTTAAGATTATCACATGAAAAGACCTTACTGACGAATATACGAGTTAGTTAATCGTTTGAATCTCGCAGCATCTGTTGTTTAAAAGTCTTCACATCGTCTAAAATTATTTAATAAAAACCAAATCTGTCATTAGCTGTCAGAGTTAAAAAAAAAGAAAACATTAATATTAAAGTTATGTCCTCAATAGCATTAAATTTTACTCCATCTACCTATGACTTGAACTCATTTGAGAGGGAGGTTTCAACTCTCTCAACCTTGTTCGGGGACTGGCATATCAGTGGGGTTTTTTGTTTAATAATTTTTGTAATCCTTGGTCTGTTTTCCCCTCTTGCATAGAAAGAAAAATGCTGCATTAATTAACGTACATCCGCGAAGAACAGGCTTATAGAAGGGTGACAAATAATAAAATAGAAAAGAAAATGAGAGTGAAGGAAGAAAAAAAAATAGTGTTAAGATAGGAGAGGTTACTTTATACTCAGGGGTTGAGATTGGTGTCGAAATTTGAGAGAGAAGTTCGGAGTGGCCAGGGCACGGGGGACAGCAGGCACTGGAGCACCCGATGAATGATTGGAGGCTCCTGGCAGTCTCTTCTCCACGCATCAGTCATCACCCAGAGTGGATTTCAGGCGCTTGTCTCTGCTCGCTGTCTGCCTGTCTATCAATCCGTTTATCTGTCTGCGTCTCTATCTGTGCTGTCTGTCTGGCTCTCTATCTCCATCTCTATATTTGTTTATATCTATCTATTTTTCTGTCCATCTCTCTTCCTGTCCCAGTTTACTTATCAATATCCTTACAGCACCAACCCACCTATCAATATCTACCTATTTGTTTATATATCTATTTCAGTGTTTATTTATGTACGGGTTTTTAGTTTATGTGTGTATTTGCGTGTGTATTACCTCTAAGGCTGATTGTTCATCTCTCTCTCTCTCTCTCTCTCTCTCTCTCTCTCTCTCATTTTACATCCCTTCCTTTCTCTTTCTCTCTCTCTCTCTCTCTCTCTTCTCTTCTCTTCTTTCCTCACCACTCTCCTCTCCTCTCCTCTCCTCTCCTCTCTCTCCTCTCCTCCTCTCCTCTCCTCTCCTCCTCCTCTCCTCTCCTCTCCTCTCCTCTCCTCTCCTCTCCTCTCCTCTCCTCTCTCTCCTCTCCTCTCCTCTCTCCTCCTCTCTCTCTCTCTCTCTCTCTCTCTCTCTCTCTCTCTCTCTCTCTCTCTCTCTCTCTCTCTCTCTCTCTCTCTCTCTCTCTCTCTCTCTCTCTTCCCCGAGTCCTTTCTGTTACGAGGCTGGAAGAGGAAACTGTCAAAGAGAGCGGACAGATAGAAGTTGAAAAGACCTTGACGAAGGGAAAGGCCGTGGTTGGGATGGACAGCTCACGTAGGTATAGAGAGACGTGGGGAAATAGGGCTGAAATGGGAAGGAAGGAAGAGGGAGCACTGCTGGCTGCAGATAGAAATGGAAAGAGGTTGTGAGAGGGATGAGGAGTAGAGAGGAGGGGCTGCCAGTAACGGAAAGGAGGGAATAAGGGAATAGGAGTGATGTGAAGAAGTTTTTAGGAGTCAAGGAAGCTGGTGTAAGAGTGAAAGTGATGAGAAAGATGGCTTAGAGAGTAGAAAGGAGGGAAAACAGCTTGTATGAGGAATAACTGAAGACAAACTAACTGCTGAGATGTAGAAGGAATGTGCAAAAGAAGAAAGGCTGTTGGAGGAATAGGGAGAAGGTGGCTCAAGGGAGTATAGAGGAAAGTTGTAAGAACGTAGAGAAAGGCTGTAAGAGTAAATATTGAAGGAAGAAAGGCTGTAAAATATAAAATGGAGTGAGGAGGCTGTAGCAGTATAAGAAAAGATGAAAATAGAGAAATATTATTAGAGTATAGAGAAAGAAATAACATATTATTGTAGAGGAATGGTATATGACTAGAGAGTTTAGCATTTATGATAAGAAAAAAAATAGGAATGAGGGGAAGGATAATTACAACAATGAATGCACAAGTAACTAACAGATCTGCAAGAAAGATAAACCCACTACCAGCTGGATATGAAAAACAAAACAAAACAAAGCAGTAGGAAGAGGTAATATTATAATCTGAATGCATTGCCAGCGAATATCCAATCTTTTTTATATCATTATTTTCCACTCACTGTTTGATTTCGCACATTCATTGACGTGCCAGGGAACAAGGGGAGTTAGTAGAGAGTCATTGAGAATCTGTGCAGCTCCCCAGGTCAGTTCTGAGGTCAGTCATTTAGTTTCTGTTTGTCTCGTCTTATACCAGGAAGAAGAGACAAAAGTATACTCTCTCTCTCTCTCTCTCTCTCTCTCTCTCTCTCTCTCTCTCTCTCTCTCTCTCTCTCTCTCTCTCGTATTACATGTAATGAAAAGTGTCTAATGTTTGATGATTTGGTGATAAACGTTTACTGTGTTAATACTCGCCGTCCTCTGTTCATGACAGCAAGTT
>NC_059301.1:30716411-30721411 GCF_017591435.1 Portunus trituberculatus
CTAATTTTTTTTGTTTTGTTTTGTTTGCTTTGTTTTGTAAGGCCACTTTATATGTGTGTTGTTGTTTAGTGTTTTGCCGATGCTGACTTAACGATATGGACGTACACTCATATTTTTGTGAGTATTTTCACCTTTTTTTTTTCCATATGTGTCACATTAAAGGGAAAAAAATCTCTTTCCTCTCCCTGTTTCGGTGGTATGGCTTGAACATTTTAAGCCTCATACTTGAAGCAGATAGTTTGGTTTAAGTGGTCATTACCACGTGCTGGGAGTGGCTGGTATAGGGTGACCGGCCGCGGGGTGAATGTCAGCCTAATGGGTCGTGCTTATGGGCTGACAGGGGAAGTCCGAAGAGGAGAGTTGTCAACACACACTCGCGTGCTGGATTCTGTTATCATTTGCGCGTTGTAATGTAGCAGAGGCCATTAGCCGCGCCTCTGATGGAGGGGGATCACCGCGGCCTGTGTGACGGCCAGGAGCGGCACGTCACCGCCGCGGTGTGTGCAGCGGCTAGAATGAGGAATGGCGTCACGCCCCATTACCTTCATAACAAGTGGTTGGCACATCGCTTGGCTCTGGCAAAGAATTCCATAGATGCTCCAGAAAGCGGGTGTTGCCAAAACGCCATTTGCAAGTCTAGTGGAGAACGGGAAAGTTGGCGTGTGGACCTTAATGGCGTGGAAGTATGAAGCAGACTGGATGGTGCTATAATTTAGGTGAAGAGGCAGATGTTGTATATTTTGTAACTTTGCTCTCGGCGTTGCCGTTTTATGTGCGCTTGCACATTAGCTTCATTCTGAAAACTGCTTTGTATCACCGGATCATATTGTTTCCATCGCGTGTGATGTTTCAATGCGATCGGCGCATTACTGTTCGTGTGTTGGCTGACGGCCTTCATTGTTTTTTTTTTTTTTTCCTAGGTATGTGCATAAAACTCTTATTTGGTGTATCATGTTGCACGTTGCTGCGCCAGGTGTTTGAGGGCGGCGGGTAGCTATGAGAGCCCAATGCCGGCTGTGTGGTGGCACCTGCCTTGTGGTGCAGCGGTGCCGTTGCATGATGCAGCGAACGTTGTGACAAATGTTGTACATAAGATATAAAGGCTTTTACAGGTGTGTGAAACACACACACACACACACACACACACACACACACACACACACACACACACACACACACACCACGTAGTGTAGTGGTTAGCACGCTCGACTCATAATCGAGAGGGCCGGGTTCGAGTCCCGGGGCGTCGAGGCAAATGGGCAAGCCTCTTAATGTGTGGCCCCTGTTCACCTAGCAGTAAATGGGTACGGGATGTAACTCGAAGGGTTGTGGACTCGCTTTCCCGGTGTGTGGAGCGTGTTGTGGTCTCAGTCCTACCCGAAGATAGGTCTATAAGCTCTGAGCTCGCTCCGTAATGGGGAAGACTGGCTGGGTGACCAGCAGGCACCCGTGGTGAATTACACACACACACACACACACACACACACACACACACACACACACACACACACACACACACACACACACACACCGCGTATTGTAGTGGTTAGCACGCTCGACTCACAATCGAGAGGGTCCGGGTTCACCTAACAGTAAATAGGTACGGGATGTAACTCGAGGGGTTGTGGCCTCGCTTTCCCGGTGTGTGGAGTGTGATGTGGTCTCAGTCCTGCCCGAAGATCGGTCTATGAGCTCTGAGCTCGCTCCGTAATGGGAAAGACTGGCTGGGTGACCAGTAGGCAACCGAGGTGAATTACACTCACTCACTCACTCACTCACTCACTCACTCACTCACTCACTCACTCACTCACACACACACACACACACACACACACACACACACACACACACACACACGAATTTTTATTTGAGAGTAGGTGAAGGGCACCTGCTGGGTGAGGCGCCCGCGGGTGACGCCCCTGAGCAGCGGCCAAAGAGGCCCCGGGGAGCGCCGGGCTCGCAAAAATCACAACCACACAGACACAGCCAGATAGACAAACAAATGGGAGGGGAAAAAAGGAAAAAATACAAGGAAAAATTGATACCCTGACGGAAAACAGAAAATACTGCCAGGCTGGCAGCAGGCGAGCGCTGTTGCCGAACGTTGGTCATATATTTTTTATCGCCGCACCCCTGACAATAACTGGCAGATTTTTCTCGTCTCAGATATCCGAAACGTTTTTTTTTCTTTTTTTTTCTGTACATATCTACTGACGCATCCACCGCCCTCCACAGCAGGTGGGGGACCAACTCTGACCTCACCCACAGCCACCGTGAGGGGGACGGGGAGTAGTGCCTTTAGTAGCGCCGCTCCGCATTATGCTGATAATTATATCTGTCTATTCATCTTTGTGTCTGTCTTAATCATTACGCCTATTTACTAGTCAGGCAGATTGTCCATCAGTCTGTCAATATATCCATTTATCAATCACTTGCTCCCTTCAAAACAAATCACACTTAGATTTTCCACCGTCCAGCGCAACGCGTGATAAAATCCTTCCCGCTGTCTGGCCCAAAGATGCAAACCTGAAAGTAGTGAAGAATACTGAAATATTATTGGCAGCAGTAGGTTCTTGTCCATCATTAAAATTGTGTTAGTTTATCAATCGATGAAATGATAGGTAATTGGTGCCTCCCCAGCGGCGAGGCTCTGCTCCCTTGGCCACCGTCAGTCCACCCTCGGCCCGGTCCCTGAACCCGACCCCTGCAGCGCGTCCAGCCCTGCTGTCTGGTGGAAGGTTCCCTCTAGCTGGGGACAGGGTGCGACGTGCCGGACAGTTTCCTTGATTGAAATATGTCGGAATCGATCGTCGCGTTTTCAAGATGACCGGAACTGAGCGATCCTCATCCTGGCGTCACTTAGGGACTCGTGGCCCTGCACTGCGCACAACCAGGGCCGGACACGGGGACACGGATCACAGCCATGCATTAGACACAATACATCCACGAGCCATAGCCATATGCTGCACAAACAACCCTGCGAGCGAGCCACACCACGGCATCGACACGCAGCCCACAGCCACACACACGCCCCTGTAAGTTAGTTACGCCCATGGAGTAGGAAAGGGTGCATTTTATCGAGTGTTCCAGATAGTGCTAGGGAGTGTCCAGGGGGTGTTTCATGGGGTGTTTCAGGCTCTCCCTGCTGCACTATCGACCTCATGGGAGTGGAGTGTCTGAAGGTGACGGGTGGTCCGGATGCACGCGTGATATTGGACAGATAGACGGCATGGTCATTACATTATATTCGCCCAAATGTGTCCCACGGAGGCAGCCAACAGGATGACCCGAGAATTTTGTAGTCACGCTCCTCTGAAATGGTCTTTCCCTTCCCCCAAGCCATTCTCCTCCATCCACATGCCACTCCGTCCCTTGCACGCCCCACTGCCTAACCCCCAGTGCCCAACAGTCTCCCCACGCGCCAGTCCAGCCTCCGCACTCCATAGCCATTCGTCAACACACCATAGCAGCCCTGGGCCTCTCCGCTCGACTCTATTTCCCCTCCAGGTCACATCTCTACTTTCATCACCACCTCTCTCTCTCTCTCTCTCTCTCTCTCTCTCTCTCTCTCTCTCTCTCTCTCTCTCTCTCTCTCTCTCTCTCCGTACTTTATGCGGATATATGGATATGGTTGTTTGTGTTTCTTTATATATTCAGATAATTATGTTTATCATGAACTTGTGTGTATTTTCATAATATGTATATGTAGATTATGTATGTAATTTTATATATGTAGAATGTGTGTGTGTGTGTGTGTGTGTGTGTGTGTGTGTGTGTGTGTGTGTGTGTGTGTGTGTGTGTGTGTGTGTGTGTATTTGTACATATATGTTTGTATGATTTGTGATTAACATTGGAGTATATACAAAAGCTCTTAGTGTAACACTGGCGTGTATTTTTTTTTCTTAGGTAATTCAACCGATCTGTAAAAAGCCTCGGCTTAACAGACCTGGGGTGATTAATGCTGTTATATCCATCTTATGTAAATATAATAAAAAAAAAGTTAAAGGCTAATAAAGACATCAATCTCTCTCTCTCTCTCTCTCTCTCTCTCTCTCTCTCTCTCTCTCTCTCTCTCTCTCTCTCTCTCTCTCTCTCTCTCTCTCTCTCTCTCTCTCTCTCTCTCTCTCTCTCTCTCTCTCTCTCTCTCTCTTCCACTCTTTCTTTCTCCACTTGCCTGTAAACTTTTCTGATTTCGCAGCACATCTCCCCACAACACAGTCCCCTCCAGCACCCGGCCAGCCTCGCCCTCTATAACTCAGAAACGCGTACCGCCTTTGACATTCCTCACAAACCTCGGCTATAAAAGTTTTGTTAAAGTCATCATACGAAACGAAAGGCCTCGGAGAGAGAGAGAGAGAGAGAGAGAGAGAGAGAGAGAGAGAGAGAGAGAGAGAGAGAGAGAGAGAGAATATCCTTCCCCCCCAGCCTTAGCAATATGCTATATAGTATCGCATCGATTGGCTTTAAAAGAACGACACTCTTTTCCCTCCCTCGTAGCCCAGCGCATCGGAGTCTTGTCAAGTTTAAAACTCGGCTCAGACGCGAGACGAACATAATGCGAGACTAACTGACGAGCGTTGTGAAGTGTTGTCAGTAAAAGCAGGGCGAGAGTGCCACTGCCGGGGGCGGGTGGCGAGGAGAGCGAGGAGAGAAGGGAGGGAGGGGAGGAAGGAGACCAGTAGAGGGCCAGGCAAGGTGAGGAGCGGTGTCGGACTCAGAGATGGAGGGAAGCAACTGGCAGCTTTTGTAAAGTTTCCACGGGTTAGCGTCGTCACCGCTCGCCTAATGACACAACCCAAAACTTGATTATGCTTTTCCTGTGCTTGCTCTTAGTCTGGCGGCAATCCAGCTCTCCAGCACCTTCCTGGTGTCTCTCCGTGTGTTGATTTTGCCTGAGCGGCAGAGTCTTTAAAGGAACGGGAAGCGTGGCGGTGATAAGTGATGAACGCCAGGCTTAAGGCGAAAGATGAGAAAAAAAATATTTAAGGAAAGAAACGACG
>NC_059301.1:30726411-30728911 GCF_017591435.1 Portunus trituberculatus
GGCAGGCAGGCAGGCAGGCAGGCAGGGAGGGAGGGAGGGAGGAGGAGGAGGAGGAGGAGGAGGAGGAGGGAGGCAGGCAGGGAGGGAGGGAGGGAGACAGGGAGGCAGGGAGGCAGGCTTGTTTGTTTGGTTCCATGTATCTTTACGAGCCTTTTTTTTATTACCGTTTTTATTTGTATCCTATATATATATTCAAGGTTTGCTTGTTCAGTTACTTGGACTTGTTGTTGTTGTTGCTGTTGTTGTTGTTGTTTCTATTGTTGTTGGCTTATTTGTCTGAGTTCTTCGCCGTCCTTATTTTTCCTGATTCTACTTCTTTGTTCATTCATTTAATTGTTGCATTGTTTTTTTGTTTATGTCTGGTGGTTTGTTAATCAGATCTCTCACTTTTACTTACGTGGTTCTGTTTGTTTATGCAAGTCAAGTCTCTCTTTCTTTTCTGTTCATTTATTCATCTAGCTTAACGTTTGCGCATGTGCTGCCATTTGTTTTTCTTTTCATCTTTTATTTATTTATTTCCTTTTTTCTATATTTTTCATCGATCTTTATTTTTCGATAGTTTATGATGTTATACTTCTGCTGATCAGTTTTCGTTCACATTTGCTTTGATTAACTAAGACGAATGAATTTGCAGTGATATATATTTTACTTATGGCCAACGTGCGGTTTAGTTTTGTATAATTATGATTAGGTTTATGTAGCTGTTATATACTCAGGTTTATTTCGTTCCATGTTTGTTGCTGAAGAGGTAATGCGTTCATCGGACAAAATCATAAGAATCATGTTTACTTTAGTTAGATTTAGTTATTATTAGTTAATTTAGTGTTTCGTGCTTCCATAGTGTCAGGTGTCGTGTGTTACTGAAATTAATGCGCTTATCTGGTAAAACTACAAAAGTCATGCAAGTTGTTGTTAATTAGATCAAATTATTCTTGGTGTTATTTGGTTTACTCATTGCGTGGCAGCATTTTAGTTGTTACAGTGCTGTGTCCTTCATATCGTGTATTGTGTTGCATGATCAAGGTTTATTGTCATTAATTGTAAGAATGTTACTCTCAGGTTCAGGGATTTGCCTCACTTTCTATATAGCAGTCTATTTGGCAGCTTTTACCTGCTCTTACTGTATCATTTTTCTGCCTCACACCACTGCCTAGTCACGTCCACTGTACCTGTTCCTGTTACGTTGTCTCCATTAAACCGACACGGATTTACAGTGTTAATCTTCGCGCGTACATACGAACTCGATTTATATTGTAGAAGAGGTAATCTGCTTATCTGACAGAATTATAAGAATCTTGCTATTTTGGTGTGTTCAAGGTTAGTTTAGATATGTTTTCGTAGCTGTTAGTGCGTTGTATGTCGACCGCGTCATGTTTACTGCTGAGTTGGTAATACATTGATCTGACAGTATTATTTAAGTTGTATTTATTTATCATTTGTGTATTTAGTTAAGTTCTTGCAGGTGATGAGATTCTAATTGTTATTGTGTTCGTGTCATATGTATTGTTGAACAGATGTAATGTTTTTTTTGTTTATTTCTGACGATTGTAACAACGGTGCTAATTTATTATATCTGTGTCTAGTTATGTGTTTTTGTTATGCTGTTACCGATTCATATCCAGCTTGCCATAAGTAGTGTTGAATAAGCAATAAGTAAAGATTGAAAGACCGTGCTAATTTGTTTCAGTCCGTAAAGTCAAGTTAATTTCCGTAGGTATTATGTGCGTTACTGTTCTGTGTTTCCACTTTGTCATGTATATTGTCGGCAGGTAATGTGTTTATCCCACAAAATTATAGAAATTGTGCTTGTTTGTTTCAGTTACGGCAGTTTATTTAAGTTAGGTTTCCTCAGGTGTTGATATTTTAGTTGTTACTGCTCTGTATTTCCACCGCGCCATGTGTATTGTTGAGCAGGTAATGTGTTTATCTGGCAAAACAGATGCGTCTTGAGGCCAAGCGCTGCTGGCCTCAACACTAAATTAATGACGGAGGCCTCCTGGGTGCCGCCTCTCACTGCCAACCTCACACCGCCGCCACATTTCGGAAAAGGAAAGTTTAAGGGCAGACTCGGGTGCGTCTTTTGCAGCACCATTTTTGCTTTTCATTTCCGTGGATTTCTTTGTAACATGCATCCTCCACTGGGAGAAAAAAATGCTGTGCAAAATTTTTTTTTTTCTTCTTTTATTTATTGAGACGGGTAATTTGAGTAAGGAAAATTTAAGGGTAAACTGGAGTGTGTCCCTTACAATAACATTATTTTCTTTTCTTTCCTCATTTTTTTTCCTTCCTACATTTTCGTTAGTTGTCATTTCTCATCTCGTGGGGAAGAAAATATCGGAGACTACATTTGACTGAGGTATTCTGATGACAGTTTCGGAAAATAAAATTGTCTAAGGATAGAGTGAAATGTATGGTTTGCAATATTATTTTTTCCTTGTTTTTTTTTTCTTTTTACCTTTCGCGCTAATTGGTAATCTTTATCCTTCCACAAAAAAAAAAG
>NC_059301.1:30733911-30751411 GCF_017591435.1 Portunus trituberculatus
GCGCGTGTCAGGAAAATGTGGTGCTGTTGTTATGGCGCGCTTTTTTCTCTCTTTCTCCCTCTCTCCCTCTCACCTTTGTTGTTTTTTCCTCAGTCAGCAGTGATTGTTTTTGGTGTGCTGTGTAAATGGCAGTTGTGGTGTTTACGTGTTGGCGTGGGTGTATGACGGAAAGTAATGATTTTTGGTGCTTTTGTTGTGTTTAATGGTGATTGTATGTATTGCGCGCGTCATGGTGTATTGGAAAGGGGAAAAGAAATAAGAACATAAGGAAACTAGGAAAGAAAATTCAACCTGCGAAAGCAAACCCATGTCTTCCCGTAACACTCAATGGACCTTTATATCTACATCACCTGAAGAAAAACAAAAGAAACTAGGAAAGACAGCCGGAGAAATAAAAGGCAAACCCACTCGTACCCTACACAACACAACTAACCTTTATTACTCATACTCTTGATCGCTCATATGCTTGATTAAAAACAAAGAAATAAGTAAGAAAAATGATAACAAAAACAATACGAAACATCACTTGAATACCCGACCCAACTCAACCCAACTCAACCCAACTCAACCTAACCTTACCTTACCTTACCCTAACCAATCCTAACCTAACCCAACCTACACCCAATGCGACCTATACCCAACGCGACCTAACGTAACCTTACCTTACCTTACCTTACCTTACCCGATCCTAACCTAACCCAACCTACACCCAACGCGACCTAACCTAACCTAACCTAACCCAATTCAACCCAACCCAACCCAACCCAACCCAACCCAACCCAACCTAACCTAACCTAACCTTACTCAATCCTAACCTAACCCAACCTACACCCAACCCAACCTACACCCAACTCAACCCAACCCAACCCAACCCAACCCCAATCCTAACCTAACGCAACCTAACCTAACTCAACCCAACCCAACCCCAATCCTAATCTAACCCAACCCAACCAAACAACTAACTAACCTAACCAAACACTACCTAACTTAACCTAATCCACCCAAACCAACCTCACCTAAGACAAACACAGGTCACTTTTTAACCCTTTAACCTAACCTAACCTTTGTCTGTACTTCAGGCGACACAAGACTCTCCACGGACCTGCTGAACCCACCTTACCCACCTCAACCACCGCAAGCCCACCGTCTGCCGCGGAGCCCACAACACCGCGTGCACCTTGCCCAGGACTTGCACTTCATCGAGGAGCCTCCGAGACAACTGCACTTCACCAACACGTCTGGCGCGGTGATGGACTGCGTGGCGAAAGGCATGCCTGACCCGACCATCAGCTGGACGTTCGCTGATGGTCGCCCGCTGAGTCAAGTAAGTCATCGGGGAGCGCTGGTGACTAAACAATGAGGGTAGGGAAGGAGTACCTGCCCTCTCTTGTCTAGTATTATTAGTAAGTTAAGTGGCTGGTTCTCTGTGGATGTGACATTACAGTATGTGTGTGGTGCTGTCTCTCTCTCTCTCTCTCTCTCTCTCTCTCTCTCTTGTTGGTAGTTTATATTTTTTCATTGTTTTTGTTTTGAATTATACATTTTTCTTTTATTTGCTGTTGGTTTTGTACATTTTTCCGTTTTTTTGTCATCAGTTATAAATATTTGAATTTTTTTGATACTTTATGTATTTTTAATTCTTTGTTATAGTTTCGTATGTTCTGCTTTCTCCTTTTTTATAATAATAATAATAATAATAATAATAATAATAATTATTATTATTATTATTATTATTATTATTATTATTACCATTACTATCATTATCATTATTATTATTATTACCATTACTATTATTATTACTATTATTGAGAGAGAGAGAGAGAGAGAGAGAGAGAGAGAGAGAGAGAGAGAGAGAGAGAGAGAGAGAGAGAGAGAGAGAGAGAAACTGACAGACAAAATAATTTAATTACATCCAAGATACACACACACACACACACACACACACACACGGTAGCTCAGTGGTTAGAGCGCTGGCTTCACAAGCCAGAGGACTGGGGTTCGATTCCCCGGCCGGGTGGAGATATTTGGGTGTGTCTCCTTTCACGTGTAGCCCCTGTTCACCTAGCAGTGAGTAGGTACGGGATGTAAATCGAGGAGTTGTGACCTTGTTGTCCCGGTGTGTGGTGTGTGCCTGGTCTCAGGCCTATCCCAAGATCGGAAATAATGAACTCTGAGCTCGTTCCGTAGGGTAACGTCTGGCTGTCTCGTCAGAGACTGCAGCAGATCAAACATTGAAACACACACACACACACACACATTAATTTTTCATCCCCTGCTTTTTTTTTTTTTACCATTTCCTCTAAGTTCAAACCATTCACATCATTCTTTCGTTTCAATAATCGTGTTATTTTGCTGGCACGCTGATAACACGTTTGAAATATCTCACGTGACGATTCGGGTCTAACCTATAACTACGATTTCCCATTTTCTACCATATTAAGCTTGGCGTAAAGAATCTCATTTTATCCGACAGTTTATATTTATACATCTATTCATATTCCATACTCTCTTTTTAATTAATATTCGTAAATACTGTGTGGCTATTTCCATACACTATCCTCGCCCACCTACATACGTCTCTCTCTCTCTCTCTCTCTCTCTCTCTCTCTCTCTCTCTCTCTCTCTCTCTCTCTCTCTCTCTCTTGAAATGGCACCCGCATTTGTTTTCTCAGGTTACATTTCGTTGTGTGTGTCTGTCCTTGTCACTCCACCCTATATCTTGTTCTTCGTTCTTTGCCGGTATTGCAAAGTCGTTCTCCTTGTTAGAGTCTTGGTGTCTTGGTCAATAATTGAGTCACCACACTTGCTCTCTCTCTCTCTCTCTCTCTCTCTCTCTCTCTCTCTTGTGCTATGGACCCTGCCGAGAATCTACGAATTGTTTAGGTTTTCGTAATGGTTGGTAGTAGGAAAACCGGCTGTGTTGGAGAGGAGGGATATAGTTTGTGTCCTGTAATCTTCTATGACTCTGTACATGGTCTTTTTTGTGGGAGATCGTTAGAAGAACATACAGGGGACGTAACTCTTGTCCTACAACGTGTTATGATTCCAGCAATTTTGTGGTATTGTAAGATTGTAAGCTGGACAGAGTGGACTTAGCATGTTGAGGAAGAGTAATCCTGAGTCGTGCAGTCTTCTAGGGACGTATATAAGTTGTCAGGTCTTTCTATTAGATGTCAGCGGAACAGAGGTTGAGATGGACTTCAGCGCAAAACAATGAAAATCAGAGGAAGCACAAAGCAGCTGAGTCAGTGGAAAAAGTTACTCGGTTACTTGACTTCACCTTCATTCATAGCCGTCTGTACCTTGTTACTTTTGTGGCTCGGATCGTGTTCTTGTCAGGTTTAGCGAGACTGTCGGAGCAGAGGACTTCAGCGCAAAACAATTAAAATCAGTTGTAAATGAAAGATACTCGACTTCTCAACCTCTAACTTTGACTGTTCCTCGTTAATCTTGACACTTGGTTCGTTCTTGGTCTTCTGTGGTCTTGGTGTTTTTATGCAGTATTTTAGAAAGTTTAAAAGGATTTACAAGTCTGTCTCCTGAGATGGCTCACTATTTTATTTCGTTATCTCATTTTGGGTCCGTGTTGTTTGACTTTTTGTTTCCACATCAAAACTTTCCAAGGACCACAGAAGTAATAAGTCAAATTTTAATGGACGTTCCCCTCTCCCATCTCTCTCTCTCTCTCTCTCTCTCTCTCTCTCTCTCTCTCTCTCTCTCTCTCTCTCTCTCTCTCTCATGTATGTAGAATTCATGATGAATAAGAGATTTGAAATATTTACATATCACTAGTTTTTTGTACATGATTCAGTAAGTGCAAGGTTTCAAAATATAGCGCACTACAATACTAGGTGGTCTTTTTGAAGCAGAAAATACATAAAAAAAGAAAGAAAAAACGACATTTTTCAACATTGGAAACACCATACACTAAATCTTTTCACCCACAACATCATACTAGCATCCCACTCACACAAAAATAATATTAAATGAATAAGTAAGTGAATGAATAAATAAAGAAATAGATAAACAGAAAATGAGTAAATAAATTAATAAATATGTATAAATAAATAAATAAAATAGATAAATGAATAGATAAAGATAATAAAAAAATAAATAGATAGATAAACTATAATTCCCTTACACGAGAGCTTCTGCAACGTAATCACGATAAGATACTGGGAAAAAAATGGTATGAGAATAAGCTCCGTGGTGGTGGTGGTGGTGGTGGTGGTGGTGGTGGTGGGTGAGTATAATGGTGGTACCGAGCCTCTCGAACATAGGCTGTCCTTTCCATGCTGGCGTTAGTGCTGTTTTGTGTATTGTATTTACCATCTGGTGCTCTGTTTTAATGGTTTTCTGTTTACCAAGACCGTTTCACGTGTCCACAATTTCCAAGGTAGTATTTGTTGTTAGCGGCACGCACTTCGAATACTCGTAGCGGTCGGTCTTTTCCCCAATGCTGCTAGACCTCACCTCACCTCGACGCGTCCGTTTTACTTGGTTGTTATTCTTGCCGTGTTTATTTATTTATTTGCTTACGTACAGTTTGTCTCAGTTTGTTGTTGATATATTTTCATCTTAATGGGTTTGTGCTGAACTTCGCTGATCAGTGGCATTGGACACACACACACACACACACACACACACACACACACACACACACACACACACACACACACACACACACACACACCTACATGGATTAAAAAATTTAGATTCGCTTTTGTATCCTTTCAGATGACATTATTTTAACATTTGCAGTGATGAAGAGCGCAAACCATTGATTCACCTCAACCCACGTGTTTTTTTTTTTTTATTTTCTTTGTATCTCATTGTTTCTTATCGCTAATGAATAGACCAAACCGTTTTTTTTTTTTCCAGTCAGTTAAAAATTTGCGGTTCGCTTCCATATGACATTTTATACATTCATTGGATCTGGCCTCGTTTTCTGTAAAGTCCAATTTAATTTCATTCAATAATTCATTTTTACAGGGTGCATCTCTCTCTCTCTCTCTCTCTCTCTCTCTCTCTCTCTCTCTCTCTCTCTCTCTCTCTCTCTCTCTCTCTTCATTTGGAAATACGTACGGGGAAGTTGTATCATTTATTGAGTATAATGCGGGAAGCTCAGTAACTCCTTTTTTTCTTTTCTTTCTCTATCTTTTTAGAGTTGCCCTCAATTTGCTTCAGCCTCCAGTTTCTTTGCATCACTGAGACATTCCATTAATTTTGTTCGCTCTCTCTCTCTCTCTCTCTCTCTCTCTCTCTCTCTCTCTCTCTCTCTCTCTCTCTCTCTCTCTCTCTCTCTCTCTCTCTCTCTCTCTCTCTCTCTCTCTCTCTCTCTCTCTCTCTCTCTCTCTCTCTCTCTCTCTCTCTCTCTCTCTCTCTCTCTCTCTCTCTCTCTCTCTGAAATCTTTCCGTAACAGATCAACAAGTCTTCGCTTATATGCTGTGTCATGTGCATTCCTTCCTTTCTATTTGTTTGATGTTTTCCTTAGTGCTTTTGTCTTGTTTGGTATTCTTGCTTTATTTTTGGTTTCCTTGTCTTTGCAAAAAACGAAGGATTTTTTTTCTTTTATTAACAGTAACATACCTCTTCCCTTCGTACTTTGTTACAAGTAAATTTGGTTTCATGATATTATACGCCCATTCACTTTCATCAGTATCATCTTCAAAGACCACAGTCAGGTTTTCACAATATTTTCACCCACTTATGACGCAGAATCCATGTTAAACTATCATTAGTATCATTAGAACTATGGAAGCATTCTTGAAAACCGCCAATAACTTTCACTATACCTTGTTGATGTTAATCAGAGTGAAGTACTATAGCGTTTGAGGATCCTAGAGCTTTGTCTCAGCACCATCACCATCATCATCGCTACTGCCACAGCCACCACAACTGCCACCGCCACCGCCACCGCCACCGCCACCGTTTTTGTTTGTACCATAATAACTAATGGCCAGTAATGTAGTTGTGTCTGCACGAATATGTCCCAACTTCAGACGTCAGGATGTGTTGGTTAGTCTTACTTGCTAAAACTTACTGAATGAACTTCATTTCTCTTTATCGAATGAACTTGCCTTGCCTGATGAATACATTCGATAAACTTTAGTGAATAAACTTCTCTTGTCTTTTCTGGTAAATTTACTGAAGAAACTTTATTTGTTTACTGAATAAACGTAACTTTTTACTATATGAACTCAAGTTGCCTTTCTTGGGGAATTTACTTAATGAACTTAATCTGAATTTTTTTTCCTATATATACAACTTTTCTTTACTGGTGAATGTGCTTAATAAACTTTCTTTGTTAAAAAAAAATGTTCTCTAACGATGTAAATTTACTGATTGAACTTAACTTTCGTATGAGGATTCTTGTCCAGGATTCTTTTTTAAACATCACCAATAATGACTTTTCATTTAATTCAATCTTCCCGCCTTCCTCATTCTTCTTCGTTTCCATCTTCCAGTGTTTTTTTGGCCCAGTGTTTTCTCAATCTTTATTGATCGTTATTTTTGTCAAGTATTTTCATAGGCTAATTGAATTTGAAACTCCACCTCCAAAAAGTGTGTACTGTTTTTCGTTCCCTCGTGTATTCAACATTCTTTTCGTAAAAAGACTTTTTTTTTAAACCACAAAGATAATTAAGTGTGTTCCCATAATAATTTTTACTTTCTCTCTGTGTTACACTAGAACTAGAATCATGAACACCATTGAAATCTAAATAACATCCACTGGAGCCTGATGAAAATAGTCGAGTTGAGACAGCGGAATGTTAAAAATACAGTCCTGGAAGACACGGAAAGGGAGAAGATAAAAGACTTTTTCATAGATGAGATGGTGGTCGCGTCGTGTGGGACCAGCAACGTTAGGTCGCCTTTACTTAATGCTTCAGACGACTCCCTGCGGCTCAGGTGGGGCTCTAGTGAGGACTGTCGAGGAGGAAGGTAATCGGAGCGCTAATCTTTATTTCCAGCGCAATGATAACTGCGCGCACTTGATCGCCTGGGGGAACCGCTTACCTCCACTTACCTCCACTTACCTCTGCCTTCCATACGAGAGATAATAACACCTGATGCTCTGACGCAGGTGAGTGGACTGCTGCAGCTGGCGGACAATGGCTCCCTTGTATTCCCGCCCTTCCCCGCCCATCGCTACGACACTCGCGTGCACTCCGCTGTCTACACCTGCCGCGCCTCCTCCCCCGTGGGCACCCTGCTGGCCACGCCCACTATCGTCAGGGCAGGTGAGTGTGTGTGTGTGTGTGTGTGTGTGTGTGTGTGTGTGTGTGTGTGTGTGTTTTCATATAAGTCGAGGGAAACGAACCTATTTTATACTACGCAAGATGTACCCAAGTTATGTTCTACGACTTCTACCACCTTGTGGCTTTTAATTTTGTCTGTATTCGTAGAAAGTGTACTCTCACCAGGATTTTGTATATTTTCTTTGTGTCTACGTTTCTCTTTTCTGATTTATGGAAAGAAGAAAATAATTGGTTTTTAATCAGATTTTTTTTCTTTTTTCTTTTGTGGAGGAAGTCAGTGAAATTAATGATGCCCTTCGTTTTAAATACCCGCACTCTCTTTTACAATTACTTCTTGCACTTTCATGAATTGAAATAAAATTGACTAAAACCTCATAATGTTCATGAGGATCCGCAGACCAGCGCGCGCGCACACACACACACACACACACACACACACACACACACACACACACACACACACACGCACACGCACGCACGCACGCACGCACGCACGCACGCACGCACGCACGCACGCACGCACGCACGCACGCACACACACACACACACACACACACACACACACACACACACACACACACACACACACACACACACACACACACACACACACACACACACACACACACACACACACACACACACACACACACACACACACACACACACACACACACCTATTGAAATCAAAGCCACCGACGTGTCTCCCTTCGTAAAACCATTCAAGAAGCCAAGACGTATATCAAAGCCATCCACGTTAACCATTTAGTCCGAGACTTCAAAGGCTTCTTAGAAGACTCTGCATCCTTTGTACTCTGTTACGCAGGCACCATTCATTCATTTACTCCGTCTCAGTTATCACCGAAGAGCGTCACCATGGCTTGCAAGTGACGTACTGATGGGAAAACTAACTTGTTATAAGAAATGCATGAAAAGAAAGGAAAAAAAAAATAGTTGAAATAAGTAATGTATCTTGACAGCATCGGAAAGTGCTACTCTTAAGAAAAGACACACGAACTCAGACACACACAGTTTTACGTCTATTTGTATCACCAGGCTAAAGTTTGTCAATAGTAACTTGGAAGGGAAGATGAAGAAAGTGTAGTTCCACTAGATAGAGATATTTCCTCTGTATAGGCTGCATTTACTCAGCACTTTTGTACTGTCTCTTTCCTCCTCCTTATCTTGCATACCTTAAGCCTTTCTCTTTTCTTTGTATCTCTCAGTATCAAAGTAATCTCTCTCTCTCTCTCTCTCTCTCTCTCTCTCTCTCTCTCTCTCTCTCTCTCTCTCTCTCTCTCTCTCTCTCTCTCTCTCTCTCTCTCTCTCTCTCTCTCTCTCTCTCTCTCTCTCTCTCTCTCTCTCTCTCTCTCTCTCTCTCTCTCTCTCTCTCTCTCTCTCTCTCTCTCTCTCTCTCTCTCTCTCTCTCTCTCTCTCTCTCTCTCTCTCTCTCTCTCTCTCTCTCTCTCTCTCTGGTTCCTTTCATCAAGAAGTACTGCGCCTTTGGGCTTTTTAATTTACTGCAGGTTCTTGTGCCGCCTCCAGCAGCGGAAAACTTGCTTGATGGAGGGTACGATCTGCTCCGTATTTCAGATTAATAATATGTAACGTGTAGGGGACTTCTGGCAAGATGAACAAGTCAATACGAAGCTTTAAAAGAAGGTTAGATAAGTTCATGGATGGGGAAGATAGATGGAATTAGGTAGCTTAAACACAGTGGGACTGCCTCGTATTGGCCTGGCGGCCTCTTGCAGCTTTTCTCTTTTCTTATGTTCTTATGTTCTTATGAACAAGAATACGGGGAATGGTTGTTACTCTATAGAACATTACTGCAATTAAGAAGACTCAGGAAATTTTCATTTATTAATTTCTCTATTTTTTATGCATGTGTGTCTATTACATAAACTCTTAACTTTATTTTATTCAAATGAGAACTTCAAAAACGTTTCTCATGCGTCTCATCACTGCGAGACTTTGTGCCTAAAAAAATATGAGAATTAGATGCAGAAGCTCTAAAAACTCTTGTTGTGGTAAACTACCAAAGATTTATCTACGTATTTCATTTATTTAATGTAGAAAAAAGTATATGCAGTAGTTAAAAGAAGATGCATTAATGCTAGAAGTTTTGATGGATGAACTAACAAAGATTCTCTCTCTCTCTCTCTCTCTCTCTCTCTCTCTCTCTCTCTCTCTCTCTCTCTCTCTCTCTCTCTCTCTCTCTCTCTCTCTCTCTCTCTCTCTCTCTCTCTCTCTCTCTCTCTCTCTCTCTCTCTCTCTCTCTCTCTCTCTCTCTCTCTCTCTCTCTCTCTCTCTCTCTCTCTCTCTCTCTCTCTCTCTCAGTGGTTCCAGTGGTTGTGGGGCAGTATCAGGTGCAAGTGTACGACCACCTGGTGATGACTGGCAATACGGCGGTGCTGCAGTGCGTGGTGCCCTCCTACCTGCGGGAGTTTGTGTCCGTCACATCCTGGCACCTGGAGGAGACTCGCCACGTATATCCTTCCCTCCATGGTGGTGAGTCCATGTGTGTGTGTGGTTTAGTGTGTGTGTGTGTGTGTGTGTGTGTGTGTGTGTGTGTGTGTGTGTGTGTGTGTGTGTGTGTGTGTGTGTGTGTGTGTGTGTGTGTGTGTGTGTGTGTGTGTGTGTGTGTGTGTGTGTGTGTGTGTGTGTGTGTGTGTGTGTGTGTGTGTGTGTGTGTGTGTGTGTGTGTGTGTGTGTGTGTGTGTGTGAGAGAGAGAGAGAGAGAGAGAGAGAGAGAGAGAGAGAGAGAGAGAGAGAGAGAGAGAGAGAGAGAGAGAGAGAGAGAGAGAGAGAGAGAGAATGAGAGATGAGAGTGAAAAGAAAGAAATTGATAAAAGGAAGAGAAAAAAAAGAAAGTGTTTACATGATTGTTATTCTGGAAGAGTGAAATGTTGTGTAGAAGATCATTTGGTGTATGTGTGTTTTTGATAATAGTAATAGTAGTAGTAGTAGTAGTAATGGTAAACGGTGATATGGCAGTTTTTACACAAAAAATACTCATTCGGTTTGATGGGAGGCTTAACACTAAAACTAAGGTTAATCTAGAGAGAGGAACTAACAGTTAATGGCTCTCAGTTTAGTGTGAGCCTTGCTGAAGTGTGTGTGTGTGTGTGTGTGTGTGTGTGTGTGTGTGTGTGTGTGTGTGTGTGTGTATTTTATATGCATATGTGTTTTGCTCTCATCCATAGTGTACAAAGAACGCAAAATCCGCGAGAAACCACAACACCATATGTTATAAAGTCTGCGTTCATCATCAGCCTGATTTAAATATGTTTTACTCAAACACATAGCAACATAACAAAAAAAAAAATAATAATAATAAATTAATTAATAAATAAAAAAAGAGGACGTGGCAGTCCATGTATAAAATGATGCCAGCCTATTTCCACTACCATCCCCCACTATAGAATTGTGTAATCTTCCTTTAAAGGTCCCTGTTGCCGCTGCACTAACAACTTGATTACTGCTGCACATAAAATAAATACAAAAGTGAAGATCTTTGTTAAGAGAGAGAGAGAGAGGATGAAAGAGAGAGAGAGAGAGAGAGAGAGAGAGAGAGAGAGAGAGAGAGAGAGAGAGAGAGAGAGAGAGAGAGAGAGAGAGAGAGAGAGAGAGAGGTAAGGCAAGGCAAGGCACGCGAACAATGGTAAGAAGAAAAGTCAATGGAAGGGGAACTGATGAAACAAATAGCCTTTGATTCCCGCCTGGATCGTTAAAGCCATGACAGGAGCAGCTTATTCTCCTGTGCAAGGCGAGCAGCAGCGTCCCCACCCTCGTATGGGAAGATGAAGCAGCAGACAAGCGCGAGAACAGCAGAGTTATCGAGAAGGATTTACTGTGTGGGGATCAGATGTCTAGTGATAACGTTGTATTGAATGTTGCTGACTGACGGTATCTCTGTAGTGTAGTGTGTTGAGAATTGTTGGTTCGTTGAAATGTATAGAAAATTGTTAGCTTAGGATATGTGTTGGGAATAGTCGATGTGTTGATTATTGAAAATTGTTAGCGCATGGAAATTTGTTGGATTACTGACGTGCTTGATTGTATAGAAAAGCATTAGGTTTAAATATGTGTTGAAAATTGACGACGTGTTGAGTTGTGTTGAAAATTGTTAGTGTACGGAAATATGTTCAGAATGTGTAATTTGTTGAAGGTATACATAGGGAAAATCGACTTATTGAAATTTATTTTGAGTGGAGAGTTTAGTTATTGGATTACATATGCCGAAAACTGCTTACTTATGGACATCTTCGGGCAGCGGTTAACGTAAAGAAAAACTGTCAACTCGTTGGAATGTGTATACAGAGAACAGTTAACATATTGTAAGCTATATATAGAAAACAATTTACGTGTTGAGATCTATAGAAAACAGTCTACTGATGGAAATGTGTTGAGAATTATTGACTTTTCGAGTTGTCTAGAAAATGATTATCATATGGAAATCTTTGGAGAATATCAGTTAACTTTTCTAAAACCATAGAAAAATAAACTTACGGAAATGTTTAGACAGCTATTAATTCAATAATCATCTACTCTTACTTCTTTCGCTTCTTCTGCGTAATTTTTCCACACAGTCCTTTGAAATTGCTTATTACCATCAGATAGATAGATAGATAGATAGATAGATAGATAGATAGAGAGAGAGAGAGAGAGAGAGAGAGAGAGAGAGAGAGAGAGAGAGAGAGAGAGAGAGAGAGAGAGAGAGAGAGAGAGAGAGAGAGAGAGAATCCATGGAAATGATTTCTTGGAAATTCTGTGAACCTTATTCTCAAACATTTCAGCGTCTCTACAATTTTTATCAGATTCTAGTCTAGTGGAAACGGTTTTCAAGGATGCTTCTTCGATACTGATGATAGTTAGCCAGTTATTTTTTATTTATTTTTTTATTTATTTATTTTTTATTTTTTTTGCTTCATGAATGGTGAGACGCCTTTGAGAACGTGACTGATAATTTTTGTAGCCTTTGAAAGTCATCTTCCTGAGGGAGTTCAAAGTTTTTATAAATACGAGACCTGGATATGAGCAAGGGATGAGTTTACCAATGAAAGGATTTATCTTATCACTAGAATCACGAAAACAATTCTGAAATCTTTGAATGCAATAATCTATCATTAGAAGCCGGAATAAGAATGAAGGACATATGGCAATGCAAGTGACAATAACAGTAGGAAAAATAATATGAGATCATGAAAACACCTCTGAAAACCTACAATAATTTCCATTACATCATATTATTATTATTGGAGGAGGTAGTAGACTCCTACCGAAACAATAACTTACTCCCAGGGAGATCTAATAACACTAGTTCAGGGGGTGCTGTGAACCTTCCATTAAAGCTAGTTGTGATCTCGCCGAACGTTTCCCTTTGTGTCTCAACTCAAGGGGGTAGTCACAGCCTACCCTCTAAAGACAACTCTCCTTCTTCACACAAAACTACATGCACTTACCACTCATACACCCTTCACTTCAAAATAAAAATTTAAAAGAAAAATGGGAACTCTAATCAATGCCTCGGAGTCCCCTTCTGGGGAGGGGACCAAAAATGTCCCCAGGTCGGACGCCTTTCTTGATAACGACCCCAAATGCCTTGACACCTCCCTCAACTTTTTCTACATTAACTTCTGCAACATTCGCGGTCTTAGATCTAATTTTCAATCTGTGGAACACCACCTCTCCTCTACTAAACCTCATCTTCTTTTCCTCACCGAAACACAGCTGTCTGAGGCAACTGACAGTAGCCCTTCTCTGTTCCCTCCTACTTTCTCTATTCTCATTTTCAATCCAAAGCTGGATGTTGCGTCTATGTACGCAACGACTTAACTTGCTCTCGTGCCCACGCTCTTGAGTCTTCCGAATTTTCCACCATCTGGCTTCGACTTAACAGTCACCCTCACACTAAATTCATCTGTGCTGTTTATCTCTCCCCTTAACTCTTCTGACTATAGTAAATTCTTCGACTACTTAACTTCCAAAGTGGAGCACATTCTGTCCCTCTACCCTTTCGCTGAGATTTCCATTCTTGGAGATTTCAATGTTCACCACCAGCTTTGGCTTTCCTCTCCCTTCACTGACCATCCTGGTGAACTAGCCTTCAACTTTGCTATCCTCCATGACCTAGAGCAACTGGTGCAACACCCTACTCGTATTCCTGACCGTCTTGGAGACACGCCCAACATTCTTGATCTCTTCCTCACCTCTAACCCTTCTGCTTATGCTGTCACCCTTTCATCTCCGTTGGGCTCCTCCGATCACAATCTCATTTCTGTATCTTGTCCTATTTCTCCAATCCTCCACAGGATCCCCAAAGCGAAGGTGCCTCTGGCGTTTTGCCTCTGCCAGTTGGGGGACCTGAGGAGGTATTATGCTGATTTTCCTGGAATGATTACTGCTTCCGTGTCAGAGACCCATCTCTTTGTGCTGAACGCATAACAGAGGTGTTAGTGTCTGGCATGGAGGCGTACATTCCTCATTCTTTTCTCAACCTAAACCTTCTAAACCTTGGTTTAACTCAGCCTGTTCTCGTGCTATACATGATAGAGAGGTTGCCCACAAAAGGTACTTGAGCCTTCCATCTCCTGAATCTCATGCACTTTATATCTCTGCCCGGAATCATGCCAAGTCTGTTCTTCAACTTGCCAAACACTCTTCATAAATAGAAAATGTCAAAATCTTTCAAACTCAAACTCCCTCGTGACTTCTGGCATCTAGCCAAAAACATCTCAAATAACTTCACTTCTTCATCTTTCCCTCCTTTATTTCATCCTGATGGCACCACTGCCATCTCTTCTGTCTCTAAAGCTGAACTCTTTTCTCAAACCTTTGCTCACAACTCCACCTTGGACGATTCTGGGCTTGTCCTCCTCTCCTCCTCCTCTGACTATTTCATGTCTACAATCAAAATTCTTCGTAATGATGTTTTCCATGCCCTTGCTGGCCTAAACCCTCGGAAGGCTTATGGACCTGATGGGGTCCCTCCTATTGTTCTCAAACTGTGCTTCCGTGCTTGCACCTTGTCTGGCAAAACTCTACCAACTTTGTCTATCGACTTCTACCTTTCCTTCCTGCTGGAAGTTTGCCTACATTCAGCCTGTTCCTAAAAAGAGTGACCGTTCTAACCCCTCAAACTACCGTCCTATAGCTTTAATCTCTTGGTTGTCTAAAGTTTTTGAATCTATCCTGAATAGGAAGATTCTCAAACATCTGTCACTTCACAATCTTCTGTCTGATCGCCAGTATGGCTTCCGTCAAGGTCGCTCTACTGGTGATCTTCTGGCTTTCCTTACTGAGTCTTGGTCATCCTCTTTAGAGATTTCGGTGAAACTTTTGCTGTAGCGTTAGACATATCAAAAGCTTTTGATAGAGTCTGGCATAAAGCTTTGATTTCAAAACTGCCCTCCTACGGCTTCTATCCTTCTCTCTGCAACTTTATCTCAAGTTTCCTTTCCGACCGTTCTATTGCTGCTGTGGTAGACGGCCACTGTTCTTCTCCTAAATCTATTAATAGTGGTGTTCCTCAGGGTTCTGTCCTGTCACCCACTCTCTTTCTATTATTCATTAATGACCTTCTTAACCAAACTTCTTGCCCTATCCACTCCTACGCTGATGATACCACCCTACATCTTTCCACGTTCTTTCAGAGACGACCAACCCTTCAGGAAGTCAACAGATCACGCAGGGACGCCACAGAACGCCTGACTTCCGATCTTTCTAAGATTTCCGATTGGGGCAGAGAAAATCTAGTAGTTTTCAATGCCTCAAAACTCAATTCCTCCATCTATCAACTCGACACAACCTTCCAGACAACTATCCCTCTTCTTCAATGACACTCAACTGTCTCCCTCTTCCACAATGAATATCCTCGGTCTGTCCTTTGCTCATAATCTTAACTGGAAACTTCACATCTCATCTCTTGCTAAAACAGCTTCTATGAAGTTAGGTGTTCTGAGGCGTCTCCGCCAGTTTTTCTCGCCTCCAACTGCTTACTCTGTATAAGGGCCTTATCCGCCCCTATATGGAGTACTCTTCGCATGTTTCGGGTGGTTCCAGTCACACAGTTTTACTAGATAGGGTGGAATCAAAAGCTTTTCGTCTCATTAACTCCCCTCCTCTGACTAACTGTCTTCAGCCTCTTTCTCACCGCCGAAATGTTGCATTTCTTTCTATCTTTTATCCCTATTTTCATGCTAACTGTTTTACTGATGTTGTTAACTGCATGCCTCTCCTCCTCCTGCGGGCTCGATGCATAAAGCTTTCTTCTTCCTCTCATCCCTATTTTGTCCAACTCTCTAACACAAGAGTTAACCAGTACTCGCAATCATTCATCCCTTTCACTGCTAAACTCTGGAACTCCCTCCCTGCATCTGTATTTCCGACTTCCTACGACTTGTCTTCTTTTAAGAGGGAGGTATCGAGGTATTTGCTCCCTAATTTTGGCTGACGCTTTGTCACCCTTTAGAGAGCCAGCACTCAAGTGGGCCTTTTTCTATCCTTTTTTTTTTTTTTGTCCGCGTAAAAAAAAAAAAAAAAAAGAAAGCCAAAATGAGACGAAGGACCTCTGATAACACGTGTGTGTTATATTATTATGATAAGGGTCTTAATTCTTAAACATTCGGCGTCTTAAGTCAGCTATACATATATAGAAAGGTTTATTGGAAAGTATCAATGTCTTTGAATATATGTTCATGTACTTATAAAGTTCCAGTAATAGCGTGAAAGGGATTCTGCATCATCAGTAAGCAAAATACTCTTGGAAAACGTGACTATTGGAGGTTATCTCTGTTTTCAAGGATATTTCCTCGAATCTAGTGATAGTCTAACAAGGATTCTGTTTCACTAGTATTAACGACACTCGTAAGAACTCGACTAATCATCTGTAGTTATTGAAAAATAGTAGACGAGAAAATGTTTAAACATACCGGCCAGGATCCCAGACAAGCAGGTTACAGATGAGTGCTAGGGAAGAGTGCAGGGGTTGGTTGGTAGAGACTTCACAGAAAGTTAAGGGAAAACGATTTAACAGGTTTGTCCTTGTGATGAGAGAGAGAGAGAGAGAGAGAGAGAGAGAGAGAGAGAGAGAGAGAGAGAGAGAGAGAGAGAGAGAGAGAGAGAGAGAGAGAGAGAGAGAGAGAGAGGAAGAACATGCAGTGAGGAGAGTAATGAATATTGAAACTGGGGAAAGTACGGGGAAGGAATCGTGAAATGAGATGAAGGGAAGATGGTTTACGAGGCTCGGAAGATGCTGAATCGAGAGAGGCGGAGGATGCGGAAAATTAAAGCAGGGAAACATTACGTATAAACTTTAACGTGAAATTGTTTTGAGCAAATGAAAATGAAGAAAAAAATAGATTATCCGAAAAAAAAAGTTGATGCTAGTAAAAAAAAAATAAAGCAAAAAGAAAAATATAAAAGATGCGGGCAAAAAAAAAAAAAAGTAAAAATGAAGCAGAGTAACATTATGAATTTTAATGTGAAATTTTTTTTAGTAAAGAATTATTAGGGGAAAAAATGGAATCCCAAAAAAGAAGACTTGTATAAGAAGGTAAATATATGAAAAGTTCCAGAAAAAAACAAAAGAAATTAAAAGAAAGAAAGATTTAATGACATCTCTTTATCTTGAGAGCTTTGAAGTGACACACCAATCTTGAGTTCCTTAGTGCAAGGAGAAACTAAGATGAAAAAAAAAGAAAAAGATTCATGACAACTAATTTTAAGGTTGAAAATGACAAACCCTTCTTCGAGATCCTGCTGCGGTGCGATGAAAGGGCCGTCGTACATGACTGACGCCTGCTGCCCTCCAATCACACGAGCAGGAACAGCAACTCATGATCAGCGCGACAACCTCCCACCAATACTTTACCCAGTGACGTGTCCTCAAGTCAGGGGCCGAGCGGTGGCAAGCTGTCGGTGACAGATTCACTCAAGCCACAATACCGGCCAGTAAGAACATGAGAAGAAAAGAAAATGATAGCAGTCAGTCAAAAGCAAAGGAAATGAAACATAGCAAAGAAGAAAAGACGCGCAAAACAAGAGGCAAGATAGAAGTGAAAGAGCAAAATATTATTACTACGCTGACGGAGAGAGAGAGAGAGAGAGAGAGAGAGAGAGAGAGAGAGAGAGAGAGAGAGAGAGAGAGAGAGAGAGAATGAAACTTAACAAAAGAGGAAAGATGGAATAAGAAGGATGAAGGAATGCAGAAGAAGGAAAAAATGAATACAAAAAC
>NC_059301.1:30756411-30768911 GCF_017591435.1 Portunus trituberculatus
ACACACACACACACACACACACACACACACACACACACACACACACGTATTTCCCTTGTGACGCTTGGATCTAAAGTCTTCTTGAATACTTTCTTGTGTCGTCTGGTCTCCTTTGAACTCCTTTTTATTGCTAGTGTGTTTAATCATGGAGTGTAATAAGGTGTAATTCCACAGGTAGTCGTTTTGTTCGTCTATTCCCTGCCTGTTTCTTGCCTTCAACTTTAACTGTTCCAAGAGGTTTCAGGACACTTATCTTGAAAATTTGGATAATCCCTCCAGATTATCCTTTACCGAGTTGCAACTTTTGTGGAATTTTTCTTTACATATTTTTTTTTTGTTCTCCAAGGCCAGAGTTCTCATTTTACATAAAAAAAGAAATGTCATGTTGTTTTATCAAATGTGATTCCCAGTAACTGTTTGTTGCATTATAGAATATATATATACTTTGTCTTCTACGAGAAACAGTTGTTGAATTTAATAAGAAAAAAAACCCAAAGCGCAAAGAACAAACTATTTGGTAATCTTTTAGTTTGTAACAGAAAACATCATAAAGTTCTCTTCATTTGAGTAACCTACCTCAAATTTACTGAAAAACAAAGCGTACTAAAACAAAATCGTAGTAACAGAAAACACCACTTAGCCTTTATTCATGTAGCCATACGCGAATTTACCGGGAAATGAAACACGCTAAAGGAAACTCTTGACTATTGTAGGGCTTTTGAAATTAAACCCTTAAGTGAAACAGACCATTTTGTTAAGCTTGAAGGGGAAACTGCATCAGTCAGAGAGCTAACAGGTTTTCCTATGTAGTGTAGTGCATGTTGTTGGAGGTTATCAAGGTTATGTTTGTTAGTGTACAGGTTAGAAGATCAATGAGGGTTTTGTATCACTAATGGGAGAAACAGCCAAGAGAATTTAGGTGTTATATGTTGGTACGGTTTTGTAATATATGGTGGTTGAGTCAATGGCGTTTAGAAATGTGGCTGTTGTTTTCTTTTTGTTGTTGTCATTTTTGTTCTTGAAGTTGTTGTCAAAATGTTATACAGTAATGCAAAACACCTACCAAAAGAAAAAAAAATGCAGTACAGATAGATGATTTTCGCTCGTGTTGTATTTTTTGCTTATATATTCATTCTTGTTATTTTATTTTCTTCTAAAGACATGCCTATTGAGGACTCTCTCTCTCTCTCTCTCTCTCTCTCTCTCTCTCTCTCTCTCTCTCTCTCTCTCTCTCTCTCTCTCTCTCTCTCTCTCTCTCTCTCTCTCTCTCTCTCTCTCTCTCTCTCTCTCTCTCTCTCTCTCTCTCTCTCTCTCTCTCTCTCTCTCTCTCTCTCTCTCTCTCTCTCTCTCTCTCTCTCTCTCAGCTCTCCAGTTCCGCCCCTTCACTCTTGCCTTCTTTCCTCTTCAGCACAAGAGTGGACCGCCGCCGCTGCCTGTTTGCCTTTCCTCTTGTGCGAAAATTTTCTAGTCGCAATGTGTGTGTGTGTGTGTGTGTGTGTGTGTGTGTGTGTGTGTGTGTGTGTGTGTGTGTGTGTGAGAGAGAAAGAGAGGTTAGGTGGGTGTGTGCATGTGTAATTTCATTTGTGTGTGTTTGCGCCTCCCAGTTTCTGAGGAGGGAGGAAATGTTCGAAATTTTGTTTAATTAATTCTAAGGCGTGTATACGGCACGTGTGTGTGTGTGTGTGTGTGTGTGTGTGTGTGTGTGTGTGTGTGTGTGTGTGTGTGTGTGTGTGTGTGTGTGTGTGTGTGTGTGTGTTCGTGTGTGGGTGCGGGAATGGATTTTTTTTTTACTTCTTTGTGAGTGTTCTTTGTGTAACTATTTTTGTTCATTTTTGAATACTGGTGTCAAGACTCCGAAAAATTCTTTTGTGCCATTCTCTCTCTCTCTCTCTCTCTCTCTCTCTCTCTCTCTCTCTCTCTCTCTCTCTCTCTCTCTCTCTCTCTCTCTCTCTCTCTCTCTCTCTCTCTCTCTCTCTCTCTCTCACACACACACACACACACACACACACACACACACACACACACACACACACACACACACACACACACACACACACACACACACACACACACACACACACACACACACACACACACACACACACACACACACACACACACACACACACACACACATCTGCTTCTCCCCTCCTCTTTCATGCATGTTCGTATATTTATGCTGCTGCATGTTTAGACTTCACTTCTTTATGTTTGCCCGTCGCTCTGTCGTTCTAGCGCCTCCTCTCTCTTTCTTTTCCTTTTCGCGGACAAACAAAAAGCAGTACTTCCATCATTGTCAGTTGTCGGCTTCTCGTCTGTCTCGCCGGGGACGCGACGGGAGCCTTTGTCCCTCAGAGCACTGCAACACAGCCAACACATCCATTGCCGCCGCCTCTGTAATATTCACAATTCACTTAATCACTTCTCTTCCTCCTATGCTTGTTTCTTTTTTCCGATTCACTCCATGTTTTCCTTTCATTCTTTCCAAATCCCCTTTCGAGTGTTGTGTTTTTTTTTTTTTATATATTTGTTTGTTTATTTGTGTGTTTGTACGTCTCTCTCTCTCTCTCTCTCTCTCTCTCTCTCTCTCTCTCTCTCTCTCTCTCTCTCTCTCTCTCTCTCTCTCTCTCTCTCTCTCTCTCTCTCTCTCTCTCTCTCTCTCTCTCTCTCTCTCTCTCACACACACACACACACACACACACACACACACACACACACACACACACACACACACACACACACACGTATATATATATTGTATAATTGGACGGTAAAAGTGTCCCGCTAATGTACACTCACGAGTGTTGTATTCAAGAGTGAAAAAAAAAGCCTTCGAATATGAAATATGCTGAAGCAGGCTGGAAAAAAAATACTCGCTTTCACATAATAGATCAAAGGGCTGCATGCTGTGTCTGTCTGTCTGTCCGTGTGTACCTTCGCAGTTCATTAAAATTCATAACACTGATTATTCTCATGTTAAATGGAAGTGAATATTATTTTTTAACCAGTTTACTTTAGACGCAGAATTCATAAACCGCTTACAATAATGGCGCCTGTGTCTGTCTGTCGCTCTATCTGCTTGTCTGAATGCTGCGGAATACACGAGTATACAGTATGTGTGCCGGCCTTGCTTCTGATCCGGGTGTCTTACACGTCATGCTCTCTGTTAGTGTGTGTGTGTGTGTGTGTGTGTGTGTGTGTGTGTGTGTGTGTGCGTGTGTGTGTGTGTGTCTTATATTCGTGATGATATAGTGTAGAAATCGTAGAAAAACACGAAATGAACACACACACACACACACACACACACACACACACACACACACACACACACACACACACACACACACACACACACACACGGTAGCTCAGTGGTTAGAGCGCTGGCTTCACAAGCCAGAGGACCGGGATTCGATTCCCCGGCCGGGTGGAGATATTTGGGTGTGTCTTCTTTCACGTGTAGCCCCTGTTCACCTAGCAGTGAGTAGGTACGGGATGTAAATCGAGGAGTTGTGACCTTGTTGTCCCGGTGTGTGGTGTGTGCCTGGTCTCAGGCCTATCCGAAGATCGGAAATAATGAGCTCTGAGCTCGCTCCGTAGGGTAACGTCTGGCTGTCTCGTCAGAGACTGCAGCAGATGAAGCAGTGAAACACACACACATACACACATACGAGGAGTCCTTCTCCTGTTCTCCTGGTGTATTAGGCTAAACTAAAGCCTTGAGGCTTTACCCGTCCCTGCCTCAGTCAGTGTGCCGGATGTGGGCGTGAGCAATACTCTTACTAATGTCGAGGAAAAAAAAAAAAAAAAAGGCGAAACAAACACAGATGCGGAAGGAACGTCGGCATGGGAGCTTTGGAAAATGAGGAGAAGGTGAAATAATGATAGCGCTGCATGTTTCAGAGGCGCAGGGAGCAGTGGCCCCGAGGATGCGTGAGAGCCGCGGCCGAGTGGTGGTGGAGTCTGGCGCTGCCGTGACCCTGCCGTGCGTCGCCCAGGGCCACCCTCCCCCTTCCTACAGGTTGGTGCAGCTTCCCCTACCATTACCCCCTCCCGCTGTACCCCTCCGTTGTACCCTTTCATGACGTGTGATTAGCACCCTACGCGCCCCTCTCACGCCCCTCGCAGCACGCCCCTCTCCACACACTCTGCAACGCAACGCACGTCCCTCTACATTTCCCGCGTGGCTTTATGTCTCTGCTGACCAAACTTTACTTGTGTCAACAGCGATATCACTTGACATGTCTTTCCTCCTCAAACCCGCGTCAGGCGAGCATATCCTGCATTTGTGTGCTTCCCTCCTCCACCATTACGCCGTTTAGCTATGTGTGTGTCTTCTCCAAATATACGAACATAACCCGTCTCTCTCCCTTTGCCGTAGTTTCCTTCCTTCCCTTCCGTCCCTTTCTACCTCGCCCAGAGTTCATCCCTCCCTCCCTCCCTCCCTCCCTCCTTCCCTCCCTGCATCCCTCCCGCCGCCGCCGCCAGTCACTGTCCCTCCCGCCCATCGCTTCTGTTCCCTAGACACACATCGTTCGGTTTGCTCTCGATTGTTATTGCGTTTTCATGGTTGGAATGTTGAATGTTATTCTTTTTTATGTCCTTCCTATTATTTTCTTTAAATCATTAATAGTGACTGCTTTCACTTACTGTTTCTTTCTATACACGACTTTCTAGAATATGAAGTTACGGTCTTTTGTTTTAATTTTCCCCCTATATTTATTTAATTTTTCTCTCCCTTTCCTGTTTATTTCTCAGGATTATTAACACTGATTGCATTCACTTATCCTTTCTTTCTATACACGCCCTCCTAGAGAAAATATTATGGTCTATAACTATGTGTTCATTTCTAATAATGTGTTTTTTTCCCTTTCCATACATTTATCTTTCTTTTCATCGTCTAATTATTAAAAACTGATTGCATTCACTTACTTTTCTCTCAATACAAGCCTTTCTATAACAGTACGGTCTATAGCCTTGCGTTAATTTCTAACAACACATTTTTTGCCTTGCCATACATTTATCTATTTTTTTCTGTGTGTGTGTGTGTGACCGCCTCCCCCTTCCCTCTCGTTGCCCTAAATGTCTAAACTTCCCTCCTGTGTTCTCGTTAGTTCCTCTCCTTGCTTCTCCTCCGTCCACCGTATTTCTTCTCCCTCTGTTATTAACCTTCTTCCCTTCCCACGTGCCCTCACCCCTCTCCCTTAACTCTCATCTTTCTCTAATTTTCCTCGTCCCTGTTTTGTGCCTTCATCGCCCCTTAGTTTCTGTCTTCCACAGTCCTCAACTTTCCGTCTTGTTTCGACTCGTCTCGTCTCGTCTCTCGCTCTGGCTCTCTCTCTCTCTCTCTCTCTCTCTCTCTCTCTCTCTCTCTCTCTCTCTCTCTCGCTCTCGCTCTCTCTCTCTCTCTCTCTCTCTCTCTCTCTCTCTCTCTCTCTCTCTCTCTCTCTCTCTCTCTCTCTCTCTCTGGACTATCACATCCCTTCCTTTTGTGTGCATGAATCTGTCACATATTTTATTCCATTGCTTCTTCTTGTTTTCACCCTCACCTTCCAACCAACCGACCATTTCCCTGCTATAGCAACATTCTTCCTCACCTAAATCTCTTACTAAAGCTTCCTTACTGTGGCACTCTCTTATATTACTTGCTCCTTTCTTTTTTTCTTCCTTCTCCTCCTCCTCCTCTTCTTCCTCCTTTTCTCAAACCGTCCTCCTCCTTTACTACGTACGCACATACATTCCTCCTGTTCGTCTTTCTCTTCCCTCTCCTTTTACAAGTTCTTTACATCCCCGGCAAGCTTTCTGTCTCTTCAACCCCCTTTAATCACTTTCGGTCCCTCTCTTTCTCTCTCTCTCTCTTGCTCTCGACCCTATCCTTTACTTTACACCGCTCTCTCAGGCGCACTAGCTTTGCCGGCCCCCTCTTGTCCCTCGAGCCTCACTACCTCCAGGGAAAAGATAGCGGCCGTCACTCCTCATGACCCCGAACTTACCTCCCTCGCCAGTTGGTATCGAGGCTCTGAGGTGGTGGGCGGAGGGGACGTGGGCGGCGGCGTGTGGGTCGTGGGCGGATCGTTGGTGCTGGAGCGGGCGGACATTTCCCACGCTGGTCAGTACTCCTGTGTGGCCAACAACACCGCGGGCCAGGCCAGGATGCCCGTCCACCTGCAGGTCATTGTTCCCCTGTCGGTCCAGGTTAGTCCATTTCAGCGTGTTAGGGGAGTGCACTAGCCAGCAGGCCAGTTGACGTAAGCAAGGAAGCTCCTGTGCACTTAAAGCTTACCATGTGCCGTCATCTGGCTTATGTATGTTTGTGTTGATTTACTCTTTCCTTCTCTTGATATTGTCGCATGTACACGTGCATTTGTTTGAGTTTCTTCTTCTCGTCTACGCCTTTATCTGTGACTAAGTTTTTGCGTATATTTTTTTCTATATCTTATTTTTACTAATTTAATTAAAATAACTTGATGTATATAATTATATTTAACCCTATTTCAGCTGAACCGTCCTTCGTTAATATTCAGAGCAGTCAGAAATAGTTTGCTCGAACAGAGAGAGAGAGAGAGAGAGAGAGAGAGAGAGAGAGAGAACTATTTAAGAAATCTTAATGTAAAAATAGGTATATGTAAATCAGTGGTGATTGTAGAAAAAAATAGTTGTGAAAGAGTTACGGGATATCGTTCTCTAGTTTATGAAGAGTACTTAGTATTCTCTCGTATCTCCATGTGCCCTTATTTTTGAGGTGCCGTAACGGAATTAGTCATCTGACACGGTATTACAAAGTCCAAGAAATGTGAAGAGTAGCGTTATTAGGGCTTGATCTGGAATAATTGGTGGACAGTATAGTATTTATTAGTTTGATGAATGACGATACTTTACAAGATTTTGTTCCTGATTTCTGCTTACTTACGTACTTATACTTAACGCATTTGCCACCTCTCCGGCTAATACAATACTTAAAACCAAGATAGAACTTGAATCGAGCTCTCAGGCCACGAGTTGGGCAATGCATAGGTACCACAGAGCCACCATCAGCTCCCAGAAATGTTGTAATTTCAATGATACAATACGGATCAAGGTTTACTTTGTTCACTCCAGCTTGTCGCATTGTCATCTTCCTAGAAATGTGTGGCAACAGTGCTAGATGGAAATGTGATATTGATATGTTTCTTTTTGTCACTAGTGTGTAGTTGGGAGTAATGGAAGTACGAACAGAGAAACGTAGCGCTCTCGTTTCCTCACGTGCACAGAATCGTGAAAGTCTTCTGTTATGACTCAATGCACAGACTGACTGGCTGATTGATAGACACGTTATGCTGCTCGAGTTTTGGCATTTCATTATTATTCCATTTACCGTCGTACGTGTGTTTGTCGCCTCGCTTTGCCTCGCCTCGCCTCGCCTCGCCTCGCCTTGTCTTCCTTCGGCTTTGTGTCTTACCGCACCAACCAGGAAGAAGTGACTCATGAATCGTAGGGTTAGGTGCTGCTTACCGTAAGGCGGCCAGATGTCAGTGTAAGCGAAAATTGTAATGATACAAGACAAAGATTAAAGTCGTCGGGTATATACGTGACAGGTTCTGTAACTAAGGAAAAAGAAAAACATTCACTTAACTTATCAACTACATCAATGAATTCATCTAGTTCTCTAAAGGTCTCTTTTGACCAGCTACTGATTACTTTGCATGTCTACTCCTTTCATCTAGCACTCTATTAATTCCCGACGTCGGAAAGTGCTGAAAAGCTGCCAGATTCGCCAGATAACTTAATTTAGCACATTCAACTCGGTATGCTGGAAAAAATATTACGTCATATATGTGCTATCAAACTAAGTAATAAATTATTAGGAACATCTCTAATCAGCTTCACCAAGCACAGAGAACGTAATATGGCAAAACGAGCCAAAAATGCTTGGTTCATGGTCTCAGTTTTGGGACACTTCATCACCTTGAGTGAATTACATTATTTTCAGTAAGCAAGCACATTTCATTGGTTCAAGTTAATTAATTAGCAATCAAATCCAGAAAATGTGACGAATATCAAATAAACACGATGACTTCAGTGAAAGATTGTCCGTTCCGTATGTAAACAACATCAAGCAGGTTTCTACCTGCTCCCCACCGGTTATAGGCAAACAGTTCAGGGTCTGGATGCGATGCTGACGGTCCTTTGCACCAATCTATGAAGTGCTTTGAGCAGATAGCATGGTCCTTGGTAGCTCTCCACGTCGGGCCTCGTTTACATCGTGTCTCCCATAATCTTCTTCGAGCCGCGTCTTTCTTCCTGGGAAACACAGTCCATCCTTTCACGCCTTGGTTTTTCTTTTTTGATATAGAATTGCAGTCAGCTACAGCACATGTATAAACCGGCATTCTGTTCCAGCTCTAAGAACACTCCACACTAGGGTGACCAGATTTCTGAGACAAATTCCGGGGACATTTTCAGTTCAGGGAGGTAAAACATGTAGTGTTTTGCACTGGAAAAACTAAAACGGGGACACTATCCGTACCATTTCTAAACCAGCAATCAAAAGTTTCTCTCGCCTTATTTACCCAAGTTGCAAAGAAAAAAATCTCTACCTGATGAAATATCTGAGATCATGAACACCCATTAGCTGTTAAAATGTGTCCGCTATACACTTCACCGTCTTCACGGAAACTAAGGCCTTCTCCTTATTCTTGACATTCTAAAAGAGTAATGATAAAAGGACATAATTATCATAATCAAAAGGAGTAGTTTTTAACGCATCAAGTGATCTTTCAGTTACAGAAAACCGGGGACAGCAGTAGCCGGGGACAGGTCACTGAAATCGGGGACGTCTGGTCACCCTACTCCACACGAGCTTCCAAACAACCGCGGGCCGCGGGGTTGTTTTGGTGTTTTGAGAGGACTCGGTGTTCCCGAGTTCAGTTAGTCTTTTCGGTTTGATATGCCTTCGGCCGCAAAAATGTTGCTCTACCAAGATTATTACAGAATGTATTCCTTTGTAATATTTAGAGGAGAAACAGTGCTCTCTGTTGAACTATATGAAAAATGTTTCAAACCAAATATGTAGTTGAGACTAGTAAAAAATGCGAGAGCATTGAAACCGCGACTGTGAGTATTAAGCTTATAATAACAGTTTTGTAGAGTGTGTATTACCAGATCATATGGATAATGTTAGGATAAACACTTGGAATTAATGTTTTGCAGTACAAAGACTCAATACCTCAAGATTTATTATGATATGAATTTTAGAATGTGTGTCTCTTGCGAGCTGGCTGGCTGTATACCGAGTCGCGTATTAAAACAGCCAGCGATCAATGGCAACCCAAGAATATCCGACGTCGGGAATTTTTGGGGATGTCTGTTGGGTGTGGGAGGAAGGAGGAGGAGGAAATAGGAGAAGGCGGTGAAGGGAACTGAGGAGGAAGGTAAAATGGAAGTGGTTTGAAGGTCTGCCATTACACACACACACACACACACACACACACACACACACACACACACACACACACACACACACACACACACACACACACACACACACACACACACACACACACACACACACACACACACACACACACACACACACACACACACACACACACACACACACACACACACACACACACACACACACACACACACACACACACACACACACACACACACACACACACGGCCCGGTAGCTCAGTGGTTAGAGCACTGGCTTCAGCCAGAGGACCGGGGTTCGATTCCCCGGCCGGGTGGAGATATTTGGGTGTGTCTCCTTTCACGTGTAGTCCCTGTTCACCTAGCAGTGAGTAGGTACGGGATGTAAATCGAGGAGTTGTGACCTTGTTGTCCCGGTGTGTGGTGTGTGCCTGGTCTCAGACCTATCCGAAGATCGGAAATAATGAGCTCTGAGCTCGTTCCGTAGGGTAACGTCTGGCTGTCTCGTCAGAGACTGCAGCAGATCAAACAGTGAATTACACACACACACACACACACACACACCTCTTCCGTTTTATTCTCTTTTTACTCTTCTCATCTCTATTTTCATTTAGGCAATGTACAAAGAATTGATAATTCCAATAGTTTTCAAAAGGATCTGTTGTCTTACGCTAAGAAAGATTACATCCAGTGTTATGTATTTAAAAGTTATTTCACGGGACGACTTTGTGAACAAGGAAGTCATTGTACTGTCACTACCAGGCATTCACACCTCCCAGATCACTGGTTCACAGTCATTGTCAGGCACATTATTACACCTCCACTTTACACTCTCTCTCTCTCTCTCTCTCTCTCTCTCTCTCTCTCTCTCTCTCTCTCTCTCTCTCTCTCTCTCTCTCTCTCTCTCTCTCTCTCTCTCTTCTCTCTCTCTCTCTCTCTCTCTCTCTCTCTCTCTCTCTCTCTCTCTCTCTCTCTCTCTCTCTCTCTCTCTCTCTCTCTCTCTCTCTCTCTCTCTCTCTCGCACGTACGGCGTAAATTGTTTTCTCGTTTATTATAAAATCGCCCATGATACGCGTTCCCTTTTTCAGGAAGCATGATGCGATTTTTGGTGCCGGAATAAATGTTGTTTACTGCGCTGCTGTTTCCACTGTTTAATATCGTCGCCAGTTTTTATCACAGCAATTTAATTGAAACATTTGAATTTCAAACTCAGAGTGAGAAACAGAAAGTATCGAGCCTCGCTTTGTTACTGGGAGGACCAAAGCGATCGTGAGTGAGATCGCATAACCTTGGATGGTGTTTAGCAACGTAATGATGTTAGTGCACAAGTGTTAGAGTTATTCGAGTAAGCTTCCTGAGTGACTTGTGTTGTGATGAACAGGAGGAGATGAATCTCTTAGAGTCCCCAAAGCGGCGGTAAATGATTTGATAAAACGAGGGAAAAGTTCAGTGATGTGATTATTGTACACAAGTATTACGATGTTCAGGTAACTTTACTGAATATTCTCTATGTGGTGAGGTGATAGTTGCAGGAGGAGGAAGAAGAAATTAGTCAATGAGCCCGTACAAAGTGGTCATGAACATGATAAAGTGGTAAGTAATGTGATATTAGTGCAAAATTACTACATTTCTTGAATGATTGTTGTGTACTGTGATAGTAGAAGGAGAAAGAGGTGAGTCGCCGAGTGTGCAAAGTGGACGTGAGTGAGAGGACTAAGCAGGGAAAAGTGTTCAGTAATGTGATGATCTTAAAGTACAAAAGTGTAGGAATTATTTGTGTGATCTTCCTGAGTGTTTACTTCTTAGTGTTTAGTGTACTGTGATGGCGGAGGAGGCAAAGGTGAAGCACTGTGCCTTTGTAGGATTGTGGAGGTAGTCTGGCTCTGGCTCTGGCTTTGGCACTCGAGCTCGGGTCTCCTCTACAATGTAAAGATGTCAGCTTTTTACGTGACTGAGAAATGTGCATATGTCCATTACACCGTAACTTCCTCGCGGCATGGCGTTAAGAAAATTATTACATGTTACTAGAATGAAAAATGTGCTAAATCCAGATGTTGTATTATACAGTTATATGATAGTTCTCCACGCGTTGATCATGGCTGTTAATATTTTTCGGCTCTGCCTGCTCTGCTCTGCTCTGCTTTTCTCTGCTCTGTTCTGTTAACCTGTGCAAAATATATATATTCCAGTCGAGCACATTGTGATTATTTTGATGAGTGCTGAAACTGTGAACTAATCCATAATTTGTTTATAAATGCATTTACCTTTGATGGTCTTATCACACACACGCAAACGCACACGCACACGCACACCCACACGCACACTCTGCCTCTGACATGTACTCGTACAAGTCACTACAATCACTTTAAACTCTCACCTGCCACTGGATCATTACAGGATCATCCAAGAGATTTTTTCATTGGGATTTCAATGGACTCACACTCTTATCTTACTGATGTGTCGTGTCTTTTATGTTGGTAACTATAGAACGCCATCTCCTTATCCTCTGGGTCAATCATGTGGCCTCCTGTTGTCTCCAGTATCTCGTGCCAAGCTGTTCAAGTATTTTCTTCGTAATTTCCGTTTCTTCTCTTTTGTATCACACTTTATTGGCAAATTTTCTTCAGTCCTCTTCTTATTACACGACTTAGAAATTCGTAAATACTCAAATAGGACTTTTTAACTTTACTTTCTTTGTAGGTACGTAACTGGAGGCATATATACGTATGTACGAGGTTGTATGTGATTTTAAACTCTCCCCCGCTGATTTGTGATACTAAAATAAATTTCAAACTGCATGTTAGTGTTTGTCTTTTGATGATAAAGTGTATTTTATCTTATCTCTTCTAATCTAAAACTTCAAAGAAATGCGCAACAAACACAATAGCAATAACAGCACTACCGTATTGGAGAAATGAAATCCTCAATCCAGTTTATACTTTACTGATAAATCTTGCTTTCACAATGCGCTTTATATCCCAGGTGTTTAAGTGCTAGTGTTTTTCCGATTATACTGCTTTCTGTGTGCTGTAGAGGCCGCAGTGGCTCGCGTGAAACAATATCAAGGACTATATTCTTTACGAGGAGG
>NC_059301.1:30773911-30788911 GCF_017591435.1 Portunus trituberculatus
CACACACACACACACACACACACACACACACACACACACACACACACACACACACACACACACACACACACACACACACACACGTGTCCTATTCTCCTTCCCTACACACAAACAAGCGGTTGTTTTCAAGTGTTTCAATTCCCTTGAATATAACCAGAAAAGGTTTTCTCCCGAGACAGGGACGTCCCGCCAAAGCTCTGCCTCAGGAAAGAATGGTAGAGAGTTCCAAAGCCGCATTTGGTCGTATTCAATCCTCTCTGATCGGTGATAAGTCCATTTTCCATTTGGATATCGAGAATATTCAATTTACTGCAAAGGATTTAATACTTTTAGAAGCTGGGGGGATGAATTTTTAATCCTCCTCTATAAATATTCTTGTCTTTTTTTCACAATTCACACAGCTGCTTCCTGTTCGCTGTTTTTGTTGTTGGCTCTTCTTGTGCTCCAGTTTCACTTTTATTTCGTTGCTCAAAAAAAAAAAATAATAATTTAGTTTTTCTTTTTACTTGGTATTTTTATCTTTTCTTTCATTTTCTTTCAGTTTTTATACCTGCATTGTCAGTCATCTTTACTATCATTTGTATACGAACACCCATTGCAGAAAACTCAACTAATACATCCACCATTTTCTCCCCCTTCCTCCTTTCCCATTCTCTACCCTCCTTTCACGTTTCCTTTCCCTCTCTCTCTCTCTCCCCCCTTTCTTCTTACCTCAATCCCTCTTCCTTCCCTCCCTCCCTCGCTTCATCGTCATCCAACAGACTAGTGAAGGGTCAGTACGTGTCAGCAGAAGGAGACGTCATCAGCCATGTGAACATTAGCTCCGTGCACGTGGCGGATGGCGGGGCGTACACGTGCACGGCCGCGAATAGTGCCGGTGAGGCTTCGCACGTGGCACGCCTCAATGTGTACGGTCCGCCCCAGGTCCGCCCCATGGGTCAGCAGACGGCCGTGGCGGGGAGGACCTTCATCATAGCGTGTCCGGCGTCGGGACACCCCATCCACAGCATCACCTGGATCAAAGGTGAGGTTGGGAATAAGATATGGAGAGAAGCTGCACGAAGCCAATTGCATGGCAGTTCTTCTAAAAGAACACATCAATGGTGAACTTAGTAGTAAGACAACAGAAGAAAATGTGTTATAAGCCAAATATACATAAAAAGTAAGACTTGAGAGTAGATATGAATATAGATAAGCTATAAAAAGCCAGTTGTATACAGTCGGCTCCCTACTTCATAAAGCAGTTTTCGTACCTATATTTCCAACTAAAGTGACGTCCTTTTTTTTTTTTGTCAGCTCTCATTGGTATCTTAGGTCGCGTTCTCTCTCTCTCTCTCTCTCTCTCTCTCTCTCTCTCTCTCTCTCTCTCTCTCTCTCTCTCTCTCTCTCTCAAACTGCACATTCAGGACAGTATAATACACACACACACACACACACACACACACACACACACACACACACACACACACACACACACACACACACACACACACACACACACACAGACACACCGCGTAGTGTAGTGGTTAGCACGCTCGACTCACAATCGAGAGGCCCAGGTTCGAGTCCCGGTAAGCGGCGAGGCAAATGGGCAAGCCTCTTAATGTGTGGCCCCTGTTCACCTAGCAGTAAATAGGTACGGGATGTAACTCGAGGGGTTGTGGCCTCGCTTTCCCGGTGTGTGGAGTGTGTTGTGGTCTCAGTCCTACCCGAAGATCGGTCTATGAGCTCTGAGCTCGCTCCGTAATGGGGAAGACTGGCTGGGTGACCAGCAGGCGCCCGAGGCGAGGTGAATTACACACACACACACACACACACACACACACACACACACACACACACACACACACACACACACACACACACACACACACGCCCGGTAGCTCAGTGGACACGCCCGGTAGCTCAGTGGTTAGAGCGCTGGCTTCACAAGCCAGAGGACCGGGGTTCGATTCCCCGGCCGGATGGAGATATTTGGGTGTGTCTCCTTTCACGTGTATCCCCTGTTCACCTAGCAGTGAGTAGGTACGGGATGTAAATCGAGGAGTTGTGACCTTGTTGTGCCGGTGTGTGGTGTGTGCCTGGTCTCAGGCTTATCCGAAGATCGAAAATAATGAGCTCTGAGCTCGTTCCGTAGGGTAACGTCTGGCTGTCTCGTCAGAGACTGCAGCAGGTCAAACAGTGAAACACACCGCGTAGTGTAGTGGTTAGCACGCTCGACTCACAATCTAGAGGGCCGGGTTTGAGTCCCGGTAAGCGGCGAGGCAAATAGGCAAGCCTCTTAATGTGTGACCCCTGTTCACCTAGCAGTAAATATGTACGGGATGTAACTAGAGGGGTTGTGGCCTCGCTTTCCCGGTGTGTGTTGTGTGTTGTGTGTTGATGTGTTCTCAGTCCTACCCGAAGATCGGTCTATGAGCTCTGAGCTCGCTCCGTAATGGGGAAGACTGGCTGGGTGACCAGCAGGCGACCGAGGCGAGGTGAATTACACACACACACACACACACACACACACACACACACACACACACACACACACACACACACACACACACACTGTAGTGAAAAACATACATGGGGTCACAACCGAGAGGACCAAGTTCGAGTTTCAATTGCTGAGAGGCAAATGAGTGAGCCTCTTAATGTTGTACCCCTTGTTCACTAGGCAGCAAGTAGCATGGTAATACGGCAGTACGGATGTAACCCGAGTAGTTGTATCATCGCTAACCTGATGTGTGGCATGTGAGTGGTCTCAGTCCTACCCGAAGACCGGTCATTACGAGCTCAGAGGTCTATCCGTAGGGGGAACAGCTGACTGGTAATCAATGGACGACCGTAGGTGATTGACACACACAGACGTAGTTTGGAGCTTGTAACATGGAAGAATGGTGGTGAGAGGACGGTATTCCCTTGGGCTTATGAATTAGTTACTGGAGAGTTAGGTAAAGATGAAAGATGCAAGAGTTCTATTACAAAATTAACAAAGTAAATCGTAATATCGTAATTTAGAGAGAGAGAGAGAGAGAGAGAGAGAGAGAGAGAGAGAGAGAGAGAGAGAGAGAGAGAGAGAGAAAGAGGTGGTGTGGCTTAATTGACACATATCATAACTTCTGGGGTATGGTATTTACCTGTATACTTATCCCTTGAGTTGAAATGTCGCTCTAGCTAAATATAAGAGCAGGAAAGGTGCCTCATCAAGTTGGAAAACGTAGGAGTACATACATACATACATAAGCACTACATACATATATTTTCATGTATATACACACACAGCTGAAGTAATGCACACACACACACACACACACACACACACACACACACACACACACACACACACACACACACACACACACACACACACACGTACGTCAAGTGGCGGTTCAAGGGTTAAACATTAATTATACAGCTTCTGATCGCTGCCCTCCCCCCAACACACACACACACACACACGTGGCTCAGTGATAAAGGAGCTCAGTTTATGTTGGCTGCCATGGCTGGCATAGGCTTGAACTTCACTAGGGCCTGGTCTCCTCTGGGATTTTGCCACTGATAAGCGGATCAGTTACCGTCTCCTCCAACCACAGTGATGGGATGTGTGGTGTGTGAGTTCACAGTCTTATCTGAAGATTGGTAATGATGAACTTTAAGCTCGTACCAAAAGGGTAACATAACGGGTGGTACGCTTGTGATCAGACCTTATTTTTAGCTGAAGTGACATGACAACATTTTAACAGATAAATATAATCGGTTAGAAGTCGTGATATGTAAATTAAGTCACACCTCTTTTCCTAGGCCTACTCCATTTCCACCTCCACATAGTCACTGCCCTTGTTTTTACATTTTTCATACCACTTCCCTATCACTCTCTCTCTCTCTCTCTCTCTCTCTCTCTCTCTCTCTCTCTCTCTCTCTCTCTCTCTCTCTCTCTCTCTCTCTCTCTCTCTCTCTCTCTCTCTCTCTCTCTCTCTCTCTCTCTCTCTCTCTCTCTCTCTCTCTCTCTCTCTCTCTCTCTCTCTCTCTCTCTCTCTCTCTCTCTCTCTCTCTCTCTCTCTCTCTCTCTCTCTCTCTCTCTCTCTCTCTCTCTCTCTCTCTCTCTCTCTCTCTCTCTCTCTCTCTCTCTCTCTCTCTCTCTCTCTCTCTCTCTCTCTCTCTCTCTCTCTCTCTCTCTCTCTCTCTCTCTCTCTCTCTCTCTCTCTCTCTCTCTCTCTCTCTCTCTCTCTCTCTCTCTCTCTCTCTCTCTCTCTCTCTCTCTCTCTCTCTCTCTCTCTCTCTCTCTCTCTCTCTCTCTCTCTCTCTCTCTCTCTCTCTCTCTCTCTCTCTCTCTCTCTCTCTCTCCTCTCTCTCTCTCTCTCTCTCTCTCTCTCTCTCTCTCTCTCTCTCTCTCTCTCTCTCTCTCTCTCTCTCTCTCTCTCTCTCTCTCTCTCTCTCTCTCTCTCTCTCTCTCTCTCTCTCTCTCTCTCTCTCTCTCTCTCTCTCTCTCTCTCTCTCTCTCTCTCTCTCTCTCTCTCTCTCTCTCTCTCTCTCTCTCTCTCTCTCTCTCTCTCTCTCTCTCTCTCTCTCTCTCTCTCTCTCTCTCTCTCTCTCTCTCTCTCTCTCTCTCTCTCTCTCTCTCTCTCTCTCGGGCTGGGAACAAGCAGACAGGCAGGTAGGCAGGCAGGCAGGCAAACTTGGGTGGAGATGATAGGAAGGTAGTATGAAAGATGTAAAAACAAGGATAGAGTGACTATATGTAGGTGAAAATGGTGTGTGATTGTGAAAAGAGATGTGACTTAATCTACAAGTCACGTCTTCTAGCCGATTATATCTATCTGTTAAAATCTCTTAAGTTGACATGTCGCTTTAGCTAGAAATAGAGCTAGGAAGGCTACTTTACTTTATCAAGTGGGAAGTCTGAAGGCAAGATTAGTAATGGTATAAGTAAACAAGAAGCCACTTATGTTTCGATTCCTGCTTAATGAAGTTAGAGACTAGGAATGGGATAAGAAAGAACACAATGTAAGCTGCAAGAATCATCCAGGTGTACTTATGGGTTTTACTATAGCATGAGGTCTATCTCAATATGTTGTCTATCCAGGTGCAGCGCAGAGGCCTGCTTTGCCCCTCCCCTCAGTTGATCTGTCGCTGGATCCACATAATGTCGCTGTTAGTTTTTATATCAAACACACACACACACACACACACACACACACACACACACACACACACACACACACACACACACACACACACACACACACACACACACACACACACACACACACACACACACACACACACACACACACACACACACACACACACACACACACACACACACACACACACACACACACACACGGTCTAAGAGCTCTGAGCTCGCTCCGTAATGGGGAAGACTGGCTGGGTGACCAGCAGGCGACCGAGGTGAATTACACACACACACACACACACACACACACACACACACACACACACACACACACACACACACACACACACACACACACACATGAGTCTACCCAGGATTTGTTTCACTTAACTTATTCATGCTGGTACTTATTGCTTCTAATCCTCTTCTTCCATCTGTTTATATTTGCTTCCCTATCTCTATTCTATATCTGTTTGCCTACCTGTCTGTCTGTCTATCCATATATCTATCTATCTGTCTATCCATCCATCTATCTTCCTGTCTCTTCCTATCTCCATTTTCCAACACCATCCAACCCACCATCATAAATCATCCTAAGAACCATGAATCGCCATCTTCCACAACATTGCCTCTTACTGCTTGTATTCACCCACTCCTTTTTCCGTGCATCACACATCACATTGAGATCTCAACAACACTAACACTCTTCCACAGACGGGTCCCCGCTGCCCAGGAATTATCGGCAGCGAGTATTGGCGAACGGGACGCTGGTGGTGCAAGAGGTGACTCGCGGGGCTGATGACGGCCGCTACTCCTGTACTGCCTCCTCCAGATCAGGTCGTTCCGATACTCAGAGTCTGCAGCTGCGTGTCTTGGGTGAGTAAGCATGTGTCTCGGAACATACCAAATAAGTGTTCAGTGAAGTAGATGCTAAATGAAGGAAGGTCTGTGTTGTTAGCTAATTGTTCCAAGTGCATTGCGTTTTTACAGGATTAAGACAGACTTGTCATTTCCTGTCTTTTGAAGTTCGTTTGTCATATGTACTTATCCTTAAGGTTACGAGGGCATATGTGTGTGTGTGTGTGTGTGTGTGTGTGTGTGTGTGTGTGTGTGTGTGTGTGTTTCACTGTTTGATCACTGTTTAATCTGCTGCAGTCTCTGACGAGACAGCCAGACGTTACCCTACGGAACGAGCTCAGAGCTCATTATTTCCGATCTTCGGATAGGCCTGAGACCAGGCACACACCACACACCGGGACAACAAGCTCACAACTCCTCGATTTGCATCCCGTACCTACTCACTGCTAGGTGAACAGGGGCTACACGTGAAAGGAGACACACCCAAATATCTCCACCCGGCCGGGGAATCGAACCCCGGTCCTCTGGCTTGTGAAGCCAGCGCTCCAACCACTGAGCTACCGGCGTGTGTGTGTGTGTGTGTGTGTGTGTGTGTGTGTGTGTGTGTGTGTAATAATAGCAATAATTAGGGGTGCAGTGCTGCTGAAGCTTGCCGGAGCGCCCCTCCAACATCACTGAAAACTCCGCCAATAAAATACCCTGAATTTTTAACCTACTGTTTTTTTTCTTTTTTTTTTAATACCTTACAATACCAAGAAAAGTTTATCGCCCAAATGTAGCCTACAAGGTTTATTAGTAACTTCTATTGCACAATTTTTCATTTGGTCTACTTTCATTTACAAAATTGTTTCATTATTTGAATTTGGCATATTTGACGGAACGAAAAGAGAATGAGTATGGAGAGAGAGAGAGAGAGAGAGAGAGAGAGAGAGAGAGAGAGAGAGAGAGAGAGAGAGACGGTGGGGGGTTGGGGTTGGGGGGGAAAGGAAGATGGCAGGCAGGGCTTCGGCAGACAATTAGAGGCAACTCTAGCCAGTGTCAATTGCCAGGAAACTAGAATGATAGATGTCACTTTTGTTTGAAATACTGGCAGGAAAACTCCATCAAGTAGATACAGACGCGACATACATTTATACATATACGTGCATACGAACAGTACATGGGTATATATGTGACGAAAAGCTTTAGGGTTATATAGTGTTTCATATATTGCCTGGTTTGCAGCATTTACGTATACGTAGTTAGGTATCGTGGTTTATGTATGAAAGTATTGTTGTAGAATATTGGTAGCCAATAGTTCGCCGATTACATTATAGTAGCATTATTATATTAACATTACTGTATTGGTGTTGATTGTGGCAAATTAATCGTAATAAAAGTGGCAAAAGCGTCCCATGCAAAATCGTTGTAGTAGTCAGTGGTCAGCAGTAGTCATTCTACTGTCAGTGGTGCGTGATAATTCACCTTCAGCCATTGGCCAAGCTGTGCACTAGTTAGTAGGCCCTTCATTAATTTAAGATCGTCAACATTATAAAGTTACTTACATACATACATTAGTGTACATTATAATGAGTTAGTCTTAAATTACACTGCTTAAATGTTTAACTTCATAATTTCTACTTCATTAAACCTTTCACTGTACTATGATGCTCTCGCTTTGTTTACTCTCAATGGAAGTTCAAGTCAGGGGTCAAACTTGTTACAATTGGTTCGCGTGACGAAAATTCACACAACGAACGGTTTATTAGGAACGTAACGTGTTTGTTAAGGGGTGTTGCCTATATACCATATTATGTACGGTGATGAATAATATTACTCTGAAATTAAATAATGTTACCTGATAGTGTTCAAATTACCCCAAAACAAAGTGATTACCCTGCACCTGGCAGCACAGTCCGCGTCAATTTAGCGGTCTTACTCTCTCCTGAGGTCAATTTGATCCAATTCGGGTTGACCTACATAGGGTTTCAGAGGGTGTGACAGCTTGGGCAGCACTGGATAGGTAGGGTAGATTGTGTGTTGGGGGTATTTTGGGGAGGGGAAGTAATGAAGGCAATGGTTGGATGTACAGTGTACTGCACATTTTACATGCAATATAATTACATATGAAACACTAGCAAGTTGTTGTGTCAGTGCTCCTGCCCCCGAGGTTGGCCTGTCCAATACTGTTAATCACCATTTCTTTACCTCACATTACCACTGGCGTCCGATTACCTGAGATAGCTTTGCTGCTACTATTACCCTGTGCTGTGGCTCTGACTGCTTCACCCTCGTTACTCACTGACTACAACAACAACCCAGCTGCCTGGCGCAACTTCTTTGTACGAAGCTGGTGAAACGGATAAATCTCTCAGGAGGAATTATATCTGTGATTTTTACATATCAGGCAGACTAAAGCAATCTGCTGTAAGAGAACAATTATATGTAAAGGTGGGTTCACACGTGCCAATTTGCGACTGAAATTTTACGTCGGTAGGGTTTCGACTCATTCCTTCTAGTCAGAAAGTGTCAGACGTAGCGACTGGAAATTATGAATTAGTTCGGGGCCTTGGCGGGAAGTGAACGTAAACAAAAAGCTCCCCGCCAAGATGTCTTCCTCCAGTGATGATGCTGAAGCTGTGGTTGCTCTTCTTTGGTGTACTGGAAGAGTCAACAGAAAAGAAAATGCCTGCGGATACGTCCCTTAACATCTCTATACCTGAAGACCTTTATATACATACACACATCTCATTCAGACTCTTAGTTCCATGTGCCCTTGGTGGAATGGAATAACCTCGTGGGCCATCATTAATGCACTCTACTGTGTTGAAATATTACAACTGTTGCCTTACTACTTGTCATGATTAGGCAAATTAATAATGTCTGAAACATTTTTGTCCACAAAAAAATCATGAAATAACATAAAGCATTATGAGTTTGATGCAAGACATCTGTCACTGATTCAGGGAAGAGACTGCATTCTCAAACAGGCCATGCTTTTTTTTCTGGATGGGATCATATTGTATTTACATTGGACAGTGGACACTAGCTAGCACAGGAATGACAGTCTTTGGGTCTACAGTGCCTCCCAGCCTGGCGCCACTCACCTTCCCAAAGGGTACACGAGCTGGAATGCAGATCCGAGCCACGTGTCTGGTCCAGGAGGGTGACCAGCCAGTGCGCTATGCCTGGACAAAAGATGCTCGACCACTAGACGCTCGCTTGGGTGTTCGAACTTCACAACTGGACGCATTCACCTCCATCCTGGTGATAGAACGCGCAGCAGCAGAGCACTCTGGGAATTATACCTGCACTGCTTCCAACGCCGCTGCCGCCTCCGCCACCACGGCTCGCCTTACTGTTAATGGTAAGACTGGCCTGGCCCAGACATTGTTCTATAACACTTCTATCCGCATTTTAAAAAAGTTGTACTTGAAAACTTGCTAGTTTTAGGGATAAATATCCTGGTTAATTGTTTCTTGTAATCTTTCAAAATAGATTTCGTAAAAGAGCAATACATTTTGAAATACTGGCCTGGGTTGTATCACTGCCAAGAAATGCCATGAACATCAGTAGTTATGTGTTAGAGTTTAATTAATGTTATATGGCTGTCTCTGCAGTGCCTCCTACCTGGGTGGTGGAGCCTAGCAGCACCAGTGTGGCCCTGGGAGGTAGTCTGGCACTTCACTGCCTGGCACGGGGATTTCCAGACCCAGTCGTCACATGGCGCAGACAGGCAGGCAAGTCGAACATTCATGTTTTTTTTCTTTGTTCAATAAATTATGACATTGCCTTGTATTGAATATCTACATTATTTATTTCTTATCTATTTTTACCCTTTGCTGCTGTGGCTGTCCTTTGTTAACACTTACGCCCATATTCAGAAACGCCTTCCCCTCTCACTACGACAATTCTCCAAGGCTTCAGAGAAAACTAGCCGGGTTTTCAAGACAGTTTCTCTCTTTGATAAACTGAAAATCTTGGAAATCTATCACCAGAACTATATAAATACTCTTCAACTGGAGCCTTTGGAAAGCAGTGACGGTGAGAGAGCAGAGCGTTTCAGAATACAGGCCTTTGAGTACCATAAGAAAAATACCTGAATAAACAAAAAAAAAGTTATTTTTTGTCTTTTTAGTCTATTTGATAGTGTGTGTGTGTGTGTGTGTGTGTGTGTGTGTGTGTGTGTGTGTGTGTGTGTGTGTGTGTGTGTGTGTGTGTGTGTGTGTGTGTGTGTGTATGTTTTACCTAGTTGTAGTTTTACAGGGCTTTATGCTCGTGTGGCCCCGTCTCTATATCTACACTTATCCATTCTTACTTTAAAAGTATGCACACTCGTTGCAGACACTACTTCTTCATTTAAACTGTTCCACGTCTCAATACATCTTTGCGGGAAACTATATTTTTTAACATCTCTCAGACATCTTCCTTTTCTCAGCTTTTTACTATGCGATCTTGTGCTTTGAATGTCATATTCTTCTCTCAGGATCAGTTTCTCATTATCCACTTGGTCCATTCCGTTGATCAATTTATAAACTTGTATCAGATCTCCTCTCTCCCTTCTTTGTTCCAGGGTTGGTAGATCCATAGCCTTTAGTCTCTCCTCATATGTCATCCCTTCAAATTCAGGAACCATTCTTATAGCCATTTTTTGTAGTCTCTCCAACTTTCTTATGTGTTTCTTTTTATGAGGGATCCACACTACTCCTGCATAATCTGGGTCTTATTATAGTACTTATCAATTTCTTCATCATTTCTTTGTCAATGTAGTGAAATGATACTCCAATATTCCTTAGCAAATTATATGTTTCTCTAAGAATTCTATCAATATGGCTTACCGGTTGATTGTTTTCTTCCATCGTCACTCCTAAGTCCTTTTCCTTTTTTTTTACTTTCTCCAGTTCTACTCCATCTCCCACGGGTCGTCTTTCACTCTTTTCCATTTCCAAGGCATGGCTTTTATTCACATTGAATTCCACTTCCCACTTTTTACTCCATTTCCAGATCTTATTTAGGTCTTCTTGCAGTATTTCACAATCCTCCTTTTCCTTTATAACTCTGCACAGTTTCGTATCATCTGCAAACAGATTTATGTACCTGTTCACTCCTGGCATATCGTTAATATAAATGAGGAAAAGTATTGTGCCAATACTGACGCCTGTGGCACTCCGCTTTCTACTGCTCTCCACTTGGACTTCATATCTTTAACTACCGTCCTTATTTCTCTCCCCCTCAAATAATTTTCTATCCATCTCAATGTGCTTCCTTTTAAGCCACCCTTCTCTTCTAACTTCCATAGTAATCTTGCATGTGGCACTTTGTCAAACGCCTTTTTTAAATCCAAATAAATACAATCAACCCATCCCTCTCTCTCTCTTGTACTCTTTCAACTATTCTAGAATAGAAACTCAATAAATTAGTTACACACGACCGTCTTTTTCTAAAACCAAATTGGCTATTTGATATTAATTTGTTGTCGTGTGTGTGTGTGTGTAATTCACTTTTTGATCTGCGGAACGAGCTCAAAGCTCATTGTTTCCGATCTTCGGATAGGCCTGAGACCAGGCACACACCACACACCGGGACAACAAGGTCACAACTCCTCGATTTACATCCCGTACCTACTCACTGCTAGGTGAACAGGGGCTACACGTGAAAGGAGACACACCCAAATATCTCCACCCGGCCGGGGAATCGAACCCCGGTCATCTGGCTTGTGAAGCCAGCGCTCTAACCACTGAGCTACCGGGCCGTGTGTGTGTGTGTGTGTGTGTGTGTGTGTGTGTGTGTGTGTGTGTGTGTGTGTGTGTGTGTGTTTACCCAGTTGTACTTACCTAGTTGTATATTACAGGGTTATATCAGGACTCATAGTGACCTGTCTCCGTATCTACTTTTATCCAACTTTTCCTTAAATTTGTGCACACTCAGTACGTTCGGGATGTCCACCGTCCTATGTGGAAAATAAAAATTTTTAGTGTTCCTTGAACAATGACTTTTCATGATCTTGTAGTGCCGTCTTGTTTGTTTATCTCCATCCTCCATAAGTGATGCCAGGTCTTGCCTATATATCTTTTTCATACAGTTTACTAACGTACACATCGTTATTAGATCTCCTCTTTCCCGTCTATCCTTCAAAGTTGGTAGTTCCATTTCCTTCAGTCTTTTTCATAGGAAAGATCTTTTATTTCTGACACCATCTTTGTAGCTGCCCTTGAAATTTTTTCTAGTTTCCTGACGTCCTGTTTGAATGGTGACCACACCACTGCTTCATTTTCTAGTGTAGGTCTTATCATAGTTGTTATGATCTTTTTCATCATACTCTTATATATGTAATTGAACGCCACCCTGATATTTGTTAGTGTCCTGTATTTTGATAAAAAATAACCCATTTATGTGTCTTTCTGGAATCAGAGTGTCTTGTTTAATCACTCCTAGGTCTTTCTTTCTCTTCTCTCCTTTTCATCATAATCTGTTCTCCCATTTTGTATTCTCACATAGGTCATCTATTTTTTTTACCCATTTCCATTACATGGCATTTCCTGCTATTAATTAGATTATAGTTTCCTCTTTGGCTCCATTTTCAGATCTTATCAATATCTTTCTGCAATTCCACAAAATCCTTATCACTGAAAAGTTTTGCATCGTCTGTATACAAGTTTATGTAGCTACTCAAACCCTCTTGTATATCATTAATATATACTTGAAACATAATTGGTGCCTGCACTCTGCTCCAGTTCAAAATAACTTAGGAGACAGGATCACTTGCCTAGTTCTCTTTTCTCCTACAATACATCACCAGGTCTGCTGGCCTTCGTAGTCAGCGGTATATTGGACCTGTTGTTTATATGTCTGCTTTGAACGGTGGCGCCGGTTTGTGTTTCACTGTTTGATCTGCTGCAGTCTCTGACGAGACAGCCAGACGTTACCCTACGGAACGAGCTCAGAGCTCATTATTTCCGATCTTCGGATAGGCCTGAGACCAGGCACACACCACACACCGGGACAACAAGGTCACAACTCCTGGATTTACATCCCGTACCTACTCACTGCTAGGTGAACAGGGGCTACACGTGAAAGGAGACACACCCAAATATCTCCACCCGGCCGGGGAATCGAACCCCGGTCCTCTGGCTTGTGAAGCCAGCGCTCTAACCACTGAGCTACCGGGCGTGTGTGTGTGTGTGTGTGTGTGTGTGTGTGTGTGTGTGTGTGTGTGTTGAAGTCTGTAAACAAGAGAATTAGTATTTTTCTATGTTGTCAAAATATTTCACCAGTTTCTTTTTTTTATTTTTTTGTCATGCTCTTCTTGTACCAGGTTTTTCCAATACAGTGAATTCCCTTCCCTTTTAAAGAGGCATCATAGCTTCATAATAGTAAATATATATTGTTCTATCTTGCAGCATCAGGAGAGTTTGTTGGTGTGGTGGAGGGCACGGGATCAGGAGAGAGCAGTATTGTGCAGTGGAAAAATGGAACCTTGTGGATTGGGAGATCTGCACGGGGTCACGAGGGGCGGTACCTGTGTGAGGCAGGCAATGGTGTTCCACCAGGACTCTCTAAGCTGATTGACATCACAGTAAATGGTGTGCCCCCACTGTATTTATTAATGATAATCTTTTTATGTAAAATAAAAATAAAAATAATTTCTTCAGCTCGCATAATACTAAAGCAAGGCAGTGATCCACAGAACCGCCATGGTTTCGAGCAACTGAACAACGGCAGGAGGTGCGAGTGGGTGGCACTGCAACGCTCACCTGTCACGCTCATGGAGATGCTCCCCTCACCCTCACCTGGAGCAAGGATGCTGTGTCCCTTTCTCCACTCCCTAGGTAGTGTTTTTATATTTTGTTTTTATATACCATGAGAAAACAAGTTAACTAGGGATCCTGCTATAAAAACAGAAGCAAAAGTGCAGAGGTAAGCAAGAGCGCCTCTCCGCTCCGAGCAGATTTACAAATCGCGAGCAGAAGAGCACGAGCGCCAAAAGTTAGAAATACGAGCGGAGAAGCGGGAAGTGGACACTTCAAAAGTAAAGTCCGCTCTTCCGCTCAGGCTTTTTTTTTTTTTTCTCATTCTCCGCTTGCACTCTTTGTTCCTCATTCTCCGCTTGTGCTCCCTCTGTTAACTTGTGCTCTAAAGTCTCCACTTTCCAATCCGCTCTCCGCTCTCCCTTCGCACTTTCCACTCTCAACTAGAAAGTGTTAGGTAATAATGGTAAAAAGTTTTCGAAAAGGAGGAGGAGGAGGAGGAGGAGACTTAACGTCCAATGTATTAATTTACTAACTTTGTTTATCCAACATTAAGGGGAAAACTCATTCAAATTCTCTCTCTCTCTCTCTCTCTCTCTCTCTCTCTCTCTCTCTCTCTCTCTCTCTCTCTCTCTCTCTCTCTCTCTCTCTCTCTCTCTCTCTCTCTCTCTCTCTCTCTCTCTCTCTCTCTCTCTCTCTCTCTGTGTGTGTGTGTGTGTGTGTGTGTGTGTGTGTGTGTGTGAACCAAGAGAGAGAGAGAGAGAGAGAGAGAGAGAGAGAGAGAGAGAGAGAGAGAGCAGCAGCAGCAGCAGCAGATGCAGCTGCAGCTGCAGCCACTGCTACTGCTACTGCCACTGCTGCTGCTGCTGCTACTACTACTACTACTACTGTTGATAGTAATAGCTTTACTACTACTACTACTACTACTACTACTACTACTACTACTACTACTACTACTACTACTAATGCCTTTGCTGCCACTCACTGCTGCTTACTACCACTACCACTGCTACTGCTACTGCTACTGCCACTGCTACTACTGCTACTGCTACCTGCACTACTGCTACTGCTGCTACTGCTGCTGCCACTGCTGCTACCACCACCAGCAACAATCTTATGCACTGCCACCACCACTACTGCACTACTACTGCTCACTACTACTGCTACTACCACTGCTACTGCTGCTACTACTGCTACTGCTACTGCTGTCGTAACCAGCTTTTGATGGCTAGTTACACATGCGAGCTGTTTACGTTACACTCCTTACCTGTTAACTCAGGTATGGTT